>NC_050449.1:30622050-30657050 GCF_903995425.1 Onychomys torridus | reverse complement strand
GGAGGGCACGTGTGCATTTGGGTCTGCAGAAAGAATGTCTAGGTTTGAAGGAGTTCTTCTGTCAGGGAGTTGAGGCACTGACCTCACTGTCTATATAATGTGTATACAAACTATTTTTGCAGCCCCAAGGGCAGTTTTATTTGTGAGACATTGCTTCAACCTAGGAATGAGAGGAGGAAGCTCAGTGACATATCCTTTTGGTGCTTGGCAAGCTCAGTTCACTTTTGTCTTTTACCTGTTTGGGAGGTTTTTAGGAAGCACACGTGTCTCTGTGTCATTTTGGCTCCATCAGTGGGATAGAGAAAGCAGATCCAGAATGAAAGGCCTGTTTTCCCATCACACTTTCCTTCCATGACCCTGTAGTTTGTCTTGTCTTTCTATCTTGTCCCCAGGAAGATGACTGGAGTCTACACAGAAGAGGAACCCGAATCTGCAGTTTGGGTTTCAGTGATTTAAACATGTACCTAGACATGTATCCCATTCACAAAGAGTCAGAGACTTTAACATCTGGATGTAGTGGTAGAAGGTTACAGTCTTCTATGTGGAGAGTCATAGCCTAGTGTGTGTAGCACTGTCTAGGCTCCTCAGCCACCCAGTCTCAAGATTCCTTCCAATCTCACAGCTAGTAATCCCCATTTGAAAGTTAGTGAACTAGACGCGTGGACAGGAATCCGGAAGTACTTGAACCACTGGGAAGGGATGGAGAAGGGAGCAGGCAGAGAGAAGCACGTAGCATCCATGTTTCCCTGGGGCTATCTGCTCAGCCCACTGGCTTGGGATCCCATTGGCTTCCTTTCTAGCTGAGCTCATATATTAGCATGCACTCTGAGGCTAGTCCTTGAGTGCTCTGTCCTGCTCTCTGCTGCTCTCTTAACGTGGGATCCCACTGCCATGGAAAAGCACTACCTGCTGCTACTGCTGGGTCTCTCCCTGGTGGTGGGCTTCCTCCATGGTGAGATACTGGCAGATGGAAGGGTCCAGTGCTGGTGGGCAGACATACTGTCAAAGGGTACTGGGTTTTGGAGGTCAGGAATAAGATGTAAACCCTGACTGCTTTTATTCGTGGACCCCACAGCCTTCATCTCCATATCCTCACTGCTCCTTTCTTCTCGTCCCTCTGTTGCATACAGTATGGGCGTCTCCAAATCCTCTGTCATGCCTCTGCTTCTGGTGTCCTTTCTCCTGGTCCTTCAGCTCACCTCCTCATTCTTAACAAGCAAACACCCTCAATTCCTCCAGCTTTCCTGTGCATAGACCTAAATTTGTATTGGAAATGACGCGAGGAAGGTCCTTGAAAGGATAAGGCAATGAAGTGATGGGAGCAATTGTGTGGTCACAGGCGGCAGGCTCAAGCTCAAGCTCCCCACATCAGAGCTTTGTGCTTCCTCCTCACAGCCCACCTCATTCACGGTATTTGACCTGGAGAAACTTGGCTCTTCTCAAATCCCTTCCTAGTGTCCAAGGTCATGGGCTACCCTTTAGAGTTCAGCTCAGCATATACCCAGCTCTTTCCTTGGTCATTGTTTCTTACTTATTGATTATAGCCACAGGCTCAGCTCCGGTCTCATCCTTGAGGTGGTGCTCTGGTTGGACCTCTTATCCTCGATTTTGCCTTTTCAGCTCTGACATGTTTGCAGTGTGACCTGTTAAATGCTGATGGAAAGTGTGAGAAAGGAGAAAGCACCTGTGAGGCTAAAGATGACCAGGAATGTGCCATACTGGTAGTGTCTAAAGGTATGTCAAGCCTAGGAGATGTTGGGGTCATCCTGTTTGTTGCTCAGGAGTGAATCAGCCCTTCTGTACACTCCCGGGGACAAAGCAGAGACTAGGAAGGTGTGTTTCTGTGCAAATTCAGAAGACTCCTTTCCATTTGGTACTGCTTGCCTACCATTCTTTGCCAAAAGAAGACATTTTTTTTTTTTTGAGTGGGGGGTTGGGGAGGTGTCTCTGCATGCTCTTTATAGCTTTTTGGAAAACATATTTAAGAATGAGCGGATTTGAACTGTAAAATTCCAGTGAGTAATTTGGGGAATGGGAGGCATGCCTGCAGGCCAGATTATAGGTTGATAGGTGGTAACTACAGTCACCTCAGTGTGGCTGGCATGCATTTCACCAGGGAGTCGAATTCACCTTTTTCTGAGACTCTGATTTTACAAATACTTAGGTTTGACTGTGGTGATATTTTATTTGTACTGAAATGTGATTTTATTTGTATATTAATAAAGCTGCCTTGCAGTCAGAGCAAGCCATAGCAGAAGCTGGGCGGTGGTGGTGCACACCTCTAATCCCAGCTCTTGGGAGGCAGAGCTAGGCGGATCTCTGTGTGTTCAAGGATACAGCCAGCAAGACGACACATGCCTTTAATCTCAATACCAACCATAGAAGACCTAGAGGTCTGTACAGACAGGCAGTGGTGAGGAGGTCATGTGGTTGGGTTTACAACCAATGAGAAAGCAGAACAGAAAGTCTATAAAAAAGAAAAAACACACAGAAGTAGCTCTCTTGTGGAGAGGAAAGACAGAGCAGCAGTGAAAACTAAGGTTTTCAGCTCTCAGCTATTGCTCTGACCCCTTGCCTTTTAACTCTGCAATCAGCTCTGTGTTTCTTATTTAACAAGACGGTTACATCTACATTTGACCCTTGTTATTTTTCTTGTACAGGTTATGACATCTGGTTTGGGCAGCAGGATTGTTCTTCCAGATGCTTCAATAAGACTTTTACCCATTATAATATAACACTGGATTTCACATGTTGCCATGACCAATCGCTGTGTAATGAGTTTTAGAGGCTGGGCCCTTCCGTGCCCAGTTCTGCTGCAGGTGAGTCCTTATTCCTCCCCTGTGCTCTCAAGGCTCACAGCATTGAGCCATCTATTCCCTGCACTGCCCAAGCCCTGACACCTGCCTGGAATCAGCATCTGCTGTTGATGTTTCAGCAGTTAGTTGGGAATAGAGCAATGCTCTCTGCTTCCCCATATCCTGAGGGCTTCTGCCTGTCATATTCCTGCTTCCTTCCTCCTCTTCCTCCACCCTTCCATCACTAGCTCACATTTTCCACACTTTCCCTGTTCCTCTCACCTTTACTTTTATCAACACTGGTTTTATACTAGTGAGTATGGCAGACCGCACAGCCCCTTTAAGAACCTTCAGATTCGTGGTGCCTCTTCTGCCAACGTTCTAGCAAACATTAGTTCAGTATCTCACTTCATTCTTATTGATTGAATGGGAGACATATGCCATCCGATTTCTCACTGCTTTGACCTGGGTAAAACAGTACAACAGAGCAATGATACAGTTTAGTTTATGATTTTAGAGGTTTTCATCATGGTGGGAAGGACATAGTGGACCAGAGCAGTTCACATCATAGCATGTAGACCACATAGCTGAGCACAGTAGGAAGGGACCAGGATAGGATACACTCTCCAAGGCCATGGTCCTTGCTTTGTGCAATTCAGCCTGTAATTCTCTTAATCATCTATGCAAAATTTGAATGTATTAATGACCTAAACAGTTAAATTAGGTCAGAAACTTCATATCCTAACCATGTCTAGAAATGTGACAGACACACCCAGAGTAGTGTTTGAGAAATTGCTCAGACATCCTTGACACAATCAAGTTCATAGTTAAGATTTGCCATCACATGGGCTGAAGTCATTTCAGCACCACAGCATCCAATTCTATTTTGTGTACACATGGAAAGATGGCTCAGTTTAGCTTTATTCCTAGTAAATTACATTTGAAGTTGATGTTGTTTACATCTTTATTTTTCTATTTTTTCTAGTACATTGCAGACAAACTTTAGAAAATACATTTATGCTGTCCAAGGAAACTCATCCCACTCTGCAAAGACATGGCTTATTTACATGTTTGGGCATATATTCCAAAGTTTTAAAATTATTAATAAGTCATAATGTGTATTTACATGTGTTTACATATTAATATTTATAAACTTACAAATATTAAAAATCATTATAACCTTGTTTTTCAGTGCTGTTCATTGAATCCTGGCTCTGCAGCATGAGAGCAAGCATTCTACTACAACCTTGTCTTGAACCCTATATTTTGGTCTTTCTGTCATATGTCTTAGATGTCTTTTGTAGTCTACATGTATCTTACTATATTATATCAGATACTCTGTCATTCTTGTGTATCATTAAAAGTTTAATTCATTAATTCTATATAGTTGTCTATATTACTTTCAATTACAAGATATGTACGTTTATTTGTTTGTCCATGTTTCTGTGTTGATACGTCATGACACGTATGTGGAGGTTCAAGGTTAACCTGCAGGAGTCAGTATTCTCCTTCCACCATGTTGGTTAAGAAGGCAGAACTCAGTGGTGAGACTTAGTGGTCAATGCACTCACACTTTGTGTCTTATTATCTCTCCTCAAGTTTAAAATCAGAGAATTAGGGGTCCAGTGAGTAAAGTTATTGTCACTTAGCCTGAAGATCAGAGTTCAGTTCCTGGGAACCACATGGTAGGTAGAAGGAGAAAATGGATTTATACAAGTTCTTCTCTGACCTCCACATGCTGTCCATTGTGGGATACAAACACACACACACACACACACACACACACACACACACACACACACACACAGAGAGAGAGAGAGAGAGAGAGAGAGAGAGAGAGAGAGCAAAACAGACGAATACACAATAAATGCAGTGAAAAATAATACAATTATGGCATTATTTTTATCCCTGTCCACATTCCCTGCTCTACCCTACCCTTCCATCCTCCTCCCCATTTAACCCTTTCTGTACCGTTATTCTCCTTTAACTCTTGACACTGCATTCCAGTTTTTCTTCCTTGAATTTCCTCTCCCATGAGCCTTTACTAATTTTCTGATATTTGTGGGTATTCCAAATGGAGTGCACATGTTGAAGAATCAATGCTAGCACCCACACATTATAGAAATTAAATACCAAGGAAATACAACTGTCAATCAATAAAAGGGTAGCTGAAATGTATATAGTTTTCAAAAAGAAGGTAGAGAAAGAAGAGGAAAGAAAGAAAGAAACACAAAGGCCAATAACCTTTAAAAAAGTGTCCAAGAGTAGGGAGCAGGGACGGATCTCCCTAGGAATGGGAAATAGAATAGATTGTTATGGAATGTGAGGATCAAACAAGGAGTGGGAGAGAAGAATTGGTAAGGGAGGGAATAATGGGAGCGACAGCTAAAACTAAGTCATTTGAGGGGTCATATGGAATCATAACACAATAGATACTTTCTATGATATATACATATATAAAGGCACGCTAAATGAAATTGCCAAATATTGGGGGGGATGGAGCCCCAACTTTCTATCTCTCATCACCAAATAAAGCTTCCTGTACTGGGAATGGGTTACAGCTAACTGAGCTGTTACACAGAGGGGTCCCATGGTGTGGGGGTTTGAATGAAAATGGCCCTCATAGGCTCAGAGTGTGGCACTATTGGGAGTGTGGCCTTGGAGTGTGTCACTGGCAATGGGCTTGGAGGTTTCAAATGCTCAAGCCTGGCCCAGTGTCCCTCTTTCTTCCCACTGCCTGCTGCAGAACTCTCAGCTCCTCCAACACCATGTCTGCCTCTGCACTGCCATGCTTTCTGCCATGATGTTAATGGACTAAACCTTGAAACTGTAAGCCAGTCCCTATGAAATGTTTTCCTTTTTAAGAGTTTCCATGGTAATGGGTCCCATTACAGCAATAGAAACCCATAACTAAGACACATGGGAATCCCCAAACAACCCAGCCTATTGCCAAGGCTATTGGTGGCTCTCCACAAACTGATGATAAGGCCTATTGCTGAAGACAACACCTACATAACTCATTGAACACAGAGTAATATATCTAGTGCCTACCTAGAGGCATCACCCCTATGGACTAGTATGCATGTTACTAGAAGGTACTCTGCATGCTACCAAAGGAGAAAGGTAAACACTAACACAGCTACAAACCCTTTGATCTACAGTGTGGCCTGCCTACAAGATACACTGCTGCCATAGTGACAGAAAGCTTGTGGGAGTAACCAACCAATATTTGATTAGATTTAAGGCCCACTCCATGAGAGGGAACCATATTCAATGCTGCTTGGGTGGCCAAAAACCTGAGGTTAGATAGGCCAGGGACCTAGGGGAAAACCAGTTACTATTGTTCTGCTAAAGCACTGGTTCTTAACCTACCTAATGATGCAATAGTTCCTCATGTTGTGGTGATTGTCCCAATCATAAAATATTTTCATTGCTACTTCATAACTGTAATTTTGCTACTGTTATGAATCATAATGTAAATATCTGAATCCAGGACTATGATATGCTGACTGCTGTGAAAGGGTTGTTCAATCCTGTACTGGGATTTTTCTTTCAGCCACCAACCAGTTCCCCAATTATGACATGGAGACTTAATATTAGTTATGAATGCTCGGCCTTATCTTATCCTCATTTCTTGCTAGCTTTTATAACTTGACCTGCTTCTCTTTCTCTACATTTTTGCCTTGGGGCTTTTTACTTTTCTTTCCTTCTGTATGTCTACTCCATCGAACTGGCTGGGATGGATTTTGTTTGTTTTTTTGGTGGTACATAATTGTATAAAATATAGTTAATACTGAAAGTGCAAAATTTGTGTGAAGCCCCACTGTTTCTGTTTTTAGTGCTTATCCTAACCATATAGGGGTTCATTGAGCTACACAGACTTTGGGTTTGGTTAATTTTTAATGTGTTGTGCTTTTATCTATTTGCATACAAATATTTTTATATTATTTTATAAATATTTTAAATAAAAACATCTATAATATTCCATTATGAAGATATACCACATTTTCATTATCCATTCATTAGTCTATGGACATTTAGACTGTTTCTATTTCTTGGCCATGGGGAAGAGAACAGCAATGACTTGGATGAGCAAGTGTCTCTACAGCAGAGTGGTGTGGCTGGATAATGTGGTAGATCATTTCTAGCTTGTTGAGGAACTTACACTCTGATTTCCATAGTGGCTATCCCAGGTTGCATCCCTGCAAACAGTAAGTCTTTCCCTTTCCTAGATGCAAGCCAGCTTTTTGTTTTTTTTTGGTTTTTTATTTTTTTTTATTTTTTTTATTTTTTATTTTTTATTTATTTATTTATTTTTTTTTTGAGACAGGGTTTCCCTGTGTAGCTTTGTGCCTGTCCTGGAACTCACTCTGTAGACCAGGCTGGCTTCGAACTCACAGAGATCCACCTGGCTCTGCCTCCCAAGTGCTGGGATTAAAGGCGTGCGCCACCACAGCTCAGCGCAAGCCAGCTTTTGCTGCCATTTGTTTATTTGGATCTCGGCCATTCTGACTGGGGTAAGATTAAATTGTAAAGCAGTTTTATCTTGTATTTCTCTGATGGCTAGGGATGATGAACATAAAAAAGATGTTTCTCAACCATTTTCATTTTATCTTTTGAGAATTCTCTATTTAGTCCATGCATCCTATTTCCATTGGACTATTTTTCTTAATGTTTAGCTTTTTGAGTTCCTTATATGTGCTTCTTTCTTGAAAACAAAGTATGTTTCTTATAAGGGACCTGGGCATTGAATTCCCTTTCATAAATGCAGTTTAACCACATGTTGCCTCTTGTCCTAGAACGAAGAGTTCTTCTCTGGTAATCTACTTTTGGATTTACAGGTGGTAATATTTCTCCCAATTCTGTAGACTGCCTCCTCACTTGAATGACATTGTCTTCTGCTGGACATAGGCAGAAAGCAGCCACAAGTTTTGATGAAACATCACAAGAACAATCTCTACCTTTTAGTTAGAAACCTCCCTGAAACCTCTTGAGCTGGGCCTCAACAGTCCTTAAGTTTGCAGCACTACTGTCTTCTAAGCTCCTCCTAGAATGGCCCATTAAACACTGGTCAGAGTGTTCAATGACTTTTCCAGTACAGAGATACAAGGTCTTCAACATTCCTGAAAACAAACAAGCAGGCAAGGAAACTCAGCATGGTCAGATCTGTCACAGCAATATCTCACTTCCTGGGAACTTCTGTTTTAGCTACTTTTCTATTCCTGTGATAAAACACTATGACCAAGGCAGTTATAGGAGGAAGGGGTTGTTGGAATCATGGTTCCCAAGGTCAAAAGGTCCATGATGGCAGGGAAGCATGGCAACAAGCTATCATGGTGACTGGAGAAGGAAGCTCAAGGCTCACATCTTGTCCTGCAAGGGTCAAAAGGAGAGTGTGAATTGGGTACAGTATATGACTTTTGAAACCTCAAATTCTGACCCCAGTAACAGACTTCTTCCAACAAGACTACTTCTCCCAAACCTCCCCAAACAGTGCCACCAGCTTGGGATCAAGCATTCGACTGCCCAAGACCATGGAAAGTATTTCTTATTCAAACCATCACAATGTCCATGCCAGCACTTGGTATTGGCACTCATTGGTGGGTTTATCCTCTTGGCTCAACCACTCTCGCACATGTTCAGTGGTTTGGATCTGCTCTTTTCTAACTAAGGTGACATTCAGCAATTTTCATATGCTTGTTGCCATCAGAATCTCTTCAGTTAATTAATATCTGTTCTGATTCTCTGGATCAAATTTATTGACTTAAGAAAAGTCTTCATGTATTTTGGCTACATGTTCTTTGTTAATAAAGGATATTGTGAATGTTTTGTTTCAGTGTGTAACTTTCCAGATGTTTAACAATGTTCCTTCAATGGCAGAAGATACTAATTTCTATAAAAATCTTCTGTAGTTTCATTCAGCTGCTGTGACAAAATTCTCTGAGCAGGAATCACTATGTGGAGTACAGGGTTCATTTCACCTTATATGTTACAGTTCATGTGCCCTTTTCTTAGTCACTATGGACTGGAGGACTGATCGACTCCAATTTGTTTGTTGGCAACTAGTTCCTGTCATGATGATATCTGAAGCAAGACTTTTGAGGTATCAAGTGGGGCCCTGTATGGGTGGCTGTGAACATTGACTCCTTGAGTATAGACTTGTTTGGCTTCTTCAAGCTGTACAGGAATGAAAGACAAAAGGAGGCCAGATATAGCCCTTGTTCCTTTTTTCTATGTTCCTCAGTAGGGTGTAGGTTGTTGGATGGGGCCTGGTACAGGCATGTTCACCTCATAAAGATTTTGTGTACATGTGTTTGAGTAGCATACTAGACCATGCTCTGGATGAACTGGATCAGCATTCAGATTAGGGAGTGGCTTGTGGATATGAGGGCAAGACACTTATTAAATGGGTAATCAGAGGTGTAAGACAGGAAATCCATGAAACTTTTTAATACCACCTGCTCAATGACTCTGACACCTCCTGTCTGATTCTAGAAGGACTATGAGCCTGTGACATGCTGTGTCTCTGACCAGGCAGGATTGGCTTACACAGAAACAGCATTCCTCAGCACTTAAAAAAGGAAAAGTCCTCTTTTACCACTGTCAGAAGATTCAAGACTCTCCAGTTTTATGGAGTGAGAGCTGCCAAGGAATCTGATCTTGAATTTTTTTATTTAAGATTTATTTTTTATTATGTATACAGTGTTCTGCCTGCACATATGCCTGCAGGTCAGAAGAGGGCACCAGATGTCATTACAGATGGCTGTGAGCCACCATGAGGTTTGTGGGGATTGAACTCAGGACCTCTGGAGGAATAATCAGTGTTCTTAACCACTGAGCCATCCCTCCAGCCCTGATCTTGAATTTTCAGTAGGCCTTGTAGAAGTTAATCAATCCTTTCCTGTGTGTCACAAGATAAAAAGTAACAGTAAGTTACAGAAGTACTTAGGCCTATGAGTCCTGTGCCAGTACATGCTGGTATTGCCTTGGCCACAATGGGTGGGGTAGGAATGGGAAATAAGTGTGCATGGTGTGTGTGTGTGTGTGTGTGTGTGTGTGTGTGTGTGTGTGTACCATTAATGTGGCAGGGTTATGTCACATTACAAATGTATGCCACAGCTACATTTGGTAAATACGTTAGTGTATAAGTCCCAGTCCGGTTGGTGGAGAGACAGAGGTAGGCTGATGTGGCATGGAGGATAATGTCCTACAGTTCAAATAGGCACACAGTTGACTGACAAGAATGGGTTCATCTTCCCAGATCAAGAGAGCTGGCTATTTTTTCCTGTCAGAGGTGTGACAGCAGGGTAAGGGTTAAAATAGAAGAGAATGTTGGTATGTGTTCAGATAAGGCAGGAGGTGGAGGAAAGTGTCATTTTATAGATTGTATCGTGCTGTGGGATGTTCTGTATGCTGGGAATGTGTTGTCCTGATTGGTTGATAAATAAAACACTGATTGGCCAGTAGCCAGGAGGGAAGTATAGGCAGGACAAGCAGACAGGAGAATTCTGGGAAGTGGAAGGCTGAGTCAGTAGACGCCAGCCCACCATCCAGGGAGGAGCATGTAATGGCACACAGGTAAAGCCATGGGATACATGCCAACATACAGATTAACAAAAATGGGCTGAGTTGAAAAGTAAGAGCCAGTCAGTGGCAGTCCTGAGCTAATGGCTGAGCACTTTTAATTACTATAAGCTTCTGAGTAATTATTTTATAAGTGGCTGCAGGGTCTGTGGGGCTGGGAATGACCAGAAAACATCAGCTACAGTATGGAGTCTTCTTTTGTTGGGAGCAACAGAAAAAAGCCAATGGGGTAACTTTGGTATCCCTGGTAGCAGATCCTGATAGGATCTAAGCCATTAGGCAGAGAAGTAGATATGAACTTGAGAAATGCAGCAGCTGGGAGACTTCCCATTTGAAGCAGGTGTGACAGAGTGGTCAACCCAATGAGAGAGGTAATCAGAGGTGGGCTTGGTGGTGTTAGTCAGGTTACAAAATGAAGAGTCTAGCTGTCCTGCTGAATACTTCTGTAGGAGGCTGCATAGTAAAGCAAAGAGGGGCTTGGCCCACTAAGATTGTATGCATGGCAATGGAGGGGTCCGACAACAGACACCTAATTATTCATGAACTTGGAGATCTTTGACATATGATCTGGATATATGTGTCATACTGTCTGGCAGTCCTATCAGCAGGAATAAGTCCATCTTGGTTTAGTGTCTAGAGTGATGCTTGTGAATCTGTCCAATTAGCACAAGATCTGGGATAGCCATGAATGCTGATGAAGAAAAGGCAAGGTTTGGCCAGCAATTGTTTGCTAGTTCAGTATTAGAAGCATTGATTAACTGGTGAGCAAGATTTAGAGCACATTTTAAGTGATTAGAGTGAGAGCCTCTTTAACATGAGACAAGAAAAGTGAGATACAGAAAAAAAGTAGGACAAGACCCACATTGTTAGAAAGGTTGTGATTACAAACTTGTCAGTTTTGTCTGTGGTAAAAATTTTAAGATACCTGGAGCCAGTACTCAGTTACAAATTGAAGGTAATCATCAGTTTTAACTCCTGGTGCTAGCTGCTATTAAGATATCTCAGTGAGGACTGCAGGAGAGAATTCCCTTTCCCTCTGATACAGAGACATCAGATGAGGGCACAGAGGAGGAAGCCATCTCACTAGGCTGCCTTTTCAATAGGAATTGGGAATCTCCAAGGAATTCACAGAAGTAGGAGAGGCTAGACACAGAATGGCTGTCCCAGAGTCCTTCCTCTAGGACATGGCTGAGAGTTGACCTCCCATCAAGTTTTAGCAAGGGGATGTGTCCTCATGGCACAAGAGTTGGCTTTAACCTGGAAAAAAAGAACAGAAGAGCTGAGACCTGATGTCTCAGTGGTGGTGGTAAGAAGGAACTAGTATGGCCCCAGTCTGTAGCAAGGGCTTGAGGTTAATTTTCATAGACCCAGTCTCCTGTTATGGTTTGCATGAGAATGGTCCCAGTAGGCCATCTATTTTAATGTTTGGTTTCCAGTTCGTGGAACTCTTTGGGAAAGATTAGAAGGTATGGTCTTGGAGGAGCTCTGTCCCTCAGGGTGTCTTTGGGAATTTCAAAAGCCCAAGACATGGTCAGATTTGTTCTGTCTGTCTGTAACTTATCAGTCAGATGTGAGCTCTCAACCACTGCTGAGCACCAGCCTGAGTGCTTGCTGCCATGCTCCCTGCTGTGATAATCATGCTCCCTTCTGAAACTGTAAGAAAATTCCCAATTAAATACTTCCTTTTGATAAGTTGCCATGATCATGATGTCTCTTTACAGCAACAGAACAGTGAATGAGACATGCAGGTTCCAGGGAGTGGCATATTGCTGTGACAAGCCTGATTATGTTGCTTGTGTGTGGAATGTAGACTTTGGGATTTTAGGTTAGGAAAGTGGTTGAAATCTGTAGGTGAGGATTAACAGGCTATCATGCCCCCACCAATACTTTTTCCTTTTTATCTATTCTTCTCTTATGCAACACATTCCAACTTCAGCCTCCCTCACTTCTCCCAGGCCCCCCACATCTCCTCTCCACCAGAATCACTGCTCCTCAGTTTCGCTTCAGAAATGAGCACTGATATCCTAGTGATATCAACTGAACTCAGCATAACAATAAGACTAGGCACAAATCATCATATCAAGGCCGAATGAGGCAGCCCATTAAGAGAAAAAGGGTACCAAGGAGAAGCAAAAGAGTCAGAGACACCCCTACTCCCACTTTTAGGTGCCCTCAAAACCCCAATCTAACCAACCATAAGCATGTGTGTGGAGGACCTAGTGCAGACCCATGCAGGCTTGGTAACTTAAACTTAGTCTCAGTGAGCCCTATGAACCTAGCTTAGTTGATTCTGTGGGCCACATTCTCCTGGAGTCCTTAACCCCTCTTACTTCTAAAATCCTTCCTCCCCCTCTTCAGCAGGGTTCTCCAAGATCCTCCTAATGTTTGGGTGTTGGTCTCTGCATCTGCTTCCATCATCTGGTGGATGAAGCCTCCCTGATGACGACTGGGCCAGGCACAGATCTATGAGTATGGAAGAATATCATTAGCAATCATTTCATTGACTTTTTTCTTTGAGTCAGCCATATTTGGTTCTACTGTATGTCACTGAGCCATCCAGCTTTCAGTTCTTGGCCATCCAGGAAGTATCAGGCATGGGCTTCCTCTTGTGAGGTAGGCCTCAAGTTAGAGCAGTCAGTAGTTGCCTGCTCTCACAAACTCTGAGCCCTCATTTGCCTCAGCACATCTTGCAGGCTGGGCAGGTGTGGGTTTCAGGTGATTTTAAGTCTAAGTGCCAATTTCTGGATTGATCTTAGTGGGATGAGTGTTTTGTTCCTTGTTTCCTGCTTTTTCTCTGGTCTTCTGGCCTGTGTGGTCTGTGGTTGAGTGGGGATGTGCACTTGAGTTGGAAGCAGGAGTTCTGGTGGATTTGATGGCCTCTGATCCAGCAGGGAGTTTCCACCTGACTTGGAGGCTGTACAAGCTGACTAGGAGGGGAGGGAGTGATTGGGGATAGAGTTTAGGGTGCATAGAGAGAGTGAAGGAGGTCTGTGTGGGCAGCCTACCTGGAGTTCTGGTGGCTAGTGTGGTCTCTGGTCCAGCAGGGAGTCTTTGCCTGAGTTGTGGGCTTAGATATGGTGATAAAGAGGGGAGGAGGGTTGAGGGACACCAAGAGAGTGGAGGAGGTTCACTGGTGGGCACCCTACCTTGTCTTCTGGCAGGTGTGGCCTGCATTTGTGTATGTGGTGTTTGCCCAAGTCAATCAAGAGAGGGCAGAAGGTCTGTGGGTGGGTGGCCTTCCTGTTACTCTGGCAGGTATGGCCTGTGGTTGGACAGCGGGTGTCTACCTGAGAGAACTGAGAGGGTGGAAAAGGTCCCAGAGCCACTGGCCTACTTGTCTTCTGGCTGGGATGGCCTGTGGTTGCACAGGAGAGTTTCTTTCTAATGGAATCAATGGAGTGGGGAGGTCTGCAGGTGGGTGGCCTAGCTTATCTTCTGGTAGGTGTGGCCTGTGGTTGGGCAGTGGGTATCTATCACAGAGAACTAGGGAGGTGAAGTTAACAGGCTATCTTGTAGGAGTATGAAAGACAGTAGTGATGAGAACAGTGTGGACTGTTGTCAAGCAAAGCTACTGAGGGCAGGTGTGTGGCAGGAGAGTCCCTGAATGGATGCCCATAGAGGCCATTGTGTGAAAATGTAAAGATGTAGCCTAGATTGTGTTGGAGATGTCAGAGCCTTGAGATATCTGCCAAGGAGAGCTGCAGACAGGGTATGGAACCAGCTGACATTGGCCAGAGAGATACAGGTTTTGGAGTTTGCTCTGCTGCTTAATGGTCTTGTTTTTGTACAGTATTTCCTCACTCTTCCCCCTCTGCTCCTCTTTGTAATGGTAATGGATGTTCTTTGCCATTATGTATGTGATCTGAGTCTTAATTTTACAGGGAGTTACAGTTAAGAGATTGCCTTGAGTCTCAGAAAAGACTTTGGACTTTGAAAAATGTGGAGACTGTGTAAGACTATGGAGACTTTTGAAGTTGGACTAAATGCATTTTGCATTATGATATAAGACTTTGGGGACCAGGGAGTGGTATGTGGTGGTTTGAATGCCAATTGCCCCCAATAGACTTGTGCATTTGTATATTTGCTTCCTAGTTAGTGGACCTGTTTGGGAAGGATTAAGATATGTAGCCTTATGGGAGAAGATGTGTCCTCAGGGCTTTGAGGTTTCAATCCTCATCATGGCCCAGTATTACTTTATTTCTGCCTTCTACTTGTGGGTCTGATGTGAGCTCTCAGCTACTGCCAACTTGCCTTCTGCCCTGCTCCCTACCATGGAGACCATGGACTACACCTATTTTGAAACTGTAAGCAAAGCTCCTATTGAATCCTTCCTTTATAAGTTGAATTGGTCATGGTGTGTCTTCAAAGCAATAGAACAGTAACTAATGAAATCGTTGTCTCCTCTTATAACAGCACTGACCCTAATAGGGTCAGTTGTTCTTATGTTTTTTCCCTAGGCTCCAGTTTGCTAAGAATTCTGCCCTATGTTACCCCACTATTCTCTGTTGACTCATGTCCAGGGTTCAGGAAGTTCGTCCAATATGGTCACCAATCAGGGTCTTTCCCAGCCACAAGCAGGAACTGTTTTTACTATGTTTTATTCAAACAAACCGCTGACACTGCAAACAGAGTTGCTGAGCAGATGTCATTCGTCAATTGTAAAATGATTCCTGTACAGTAAGGGTCTATACCCAATCACTTCAAAATACACTTAGCCATAGTTGGAATTCCCCTAGCTGCACTTAAAAGGAGCCTGCCAGCTTCTCTCAGGGTCATCATTTTGCCCCTTTGTCAGATTATTTGACCCCAGCATGCTGGAATTTTTTATTAAAAGCTCTTGCTGATTGCATAATGACTGGTGGTATTTTATGGGACTTCTCATGGACCCTAACAGCTAAAATACTAGTAAAAACCATCTAATTTATTTATTTATGAAATTTTGATATCACACTCATTATGAAATGTCCAGGTTGTAATATTCCATACTCCTTCTTCAACCTAAATGTTGTGATTACAGATGTGCTAAATATCATGCCAAACGATTTTTTAAAATAAAAGTATTATTTAGAGTTTTATTCTAAGAATGGTTTTCAAACGAGTTAATACCCCTGTTCTGGACTTATTTGGTAATGTTTTGAAATATTACTGTTGCCTGTGCTTGTAGATGGTCTTCATAGAGTACAAGGCTGGGTGTATTAGGGATAAGATGAAGGTCATTTGGTGGTGGTGGTGGTGGTGGTGGAGGTGGTGGTGTATATGCGTGCGTACATGTGTGTGTGTGAGTGTGTGTGTCTGTGTGTCTGTGTGTGGTTAGCATATATTGAGAGAAGAAACTGTACTCATCTCAAAAGAATAAAAAGACTGTTTGTTCTGGTGTCAAATATGAGTGATCACAGCCCCAAGCACAGCTTTATGTTTTCCCAAATATCATGTTCCAGTGAGGTAGCAATTTTATGAAGTTTTTATAGTAAGAAAAGAAAGCATCATGATTGAAGATACCTTTTAAACACATTGTTGGGAACATCAGATAGCTTGGTTGTAGTGCAGCCTGTGTTGTAGCCCTTAGATACTGTGGAATGACATTCTTAGCTCTCTGATTGGTACTTCTGGTAGTCTACTTAGTTCATACAGCTCAGAACATTTCACCTGACAACCACAAGGTCAGACACAAGGTGGGAAAGGGGAAGACAAGAAGGAGGCTGCAGACAGCCTGAGGTAAACTTGAATGACGATGCTCTTGACCTGAGACCCTGACAGATCTTTTACTGCTCTCCACTTCATGTTTGTCTCTTTTATTGGATGATGGAGGACAGGCAGGCAGACTTGACTTGGGGCACATGTTGTGATCCCCAAGTTTGACAGCAAAATAGCATGCACCATGGGACTAGGACACATTCTGGGGGTGTAAGCCCCTCACAGTGAGCTCATGAAGAGCAAAGATGGAAATTTCCAGCAGCTGTTGGAGTCACTTTACTCCAGGGACATTTCCCTATTTTTCTATGTCAGCAACATCAGCTGTTTCTTTACTCAGCCTAGTGAAGCAGAGAAATGACTTTGGACTTTGCTTTAGACAACTTCTGACTCTAGACAAATCTCATCCTGGTCGGTACACCCCAGGCTTTGATGTCCTGTTTGCCCTTGGACGTTGTTTTATTTTTCAATTATGGGGTTCATTTCCTTTGGAGAAGTTGACAGTTGATGACTGGCTTTCTCTTTCAGATTCCTGCTGGATGATATTGGGTGTTATTGTAAACTACAGAAACACAGTGTCTATCATGGTGAGTAAAGAAAGAGCTCTGAAAGGCTTTGGGAACCTGACCATAATGTTACTTGTATGGATATGTTTTCAGGGCTGAGCATTTGGTGTAGCATAACTCATTGATGTGCTCTTCCCTGGGAAGACTATTTTTCCCCTCTCAGATTCCTTAGCTGCCCATAGATCTTTGTTAGAGTTGAGTCATCCTGGGCTTTCCCTGTCAACTTTGACATGTCTACTGTTGTCCTGGTTCAACTCTTGCCTAGGCAGTCCTGTTTGTGAAACTTTATGGGGATAGTTCCTGACAATATCAGGAGACAGAAACTCACAGAAACTCCCTTATCCTCTGGCTTTTAGAATTTTTCAGCCTTCTCTTCCACAGTGATCCATGAGCCTTACGTGTCAGAGTTGTTTTACAGATGTATCCCCTGGCAATGGGCTCCATTTTGATTGGTTGTGGTTTTCTGAAATGGTCTCAGTCTGTTGCTAAGAGAAGTTTCCTTTAATTGGGGGTGGGAGGAGTGCACTCATATGTGGCTATTAGGACAAATATTTAGAGTAGTTAGAGGTTATACTGGCTTAGTAAAGGAAAAGATTTGAATTCTGCTCCAAGATCCTTGCCTTTACTTAGCTCTGGGTAGTTGGCTAGATTTCCAGATTAGGATGATTTCCCTCTTGATGAGTGGGTCTTTAATCCAATTATAAAGCTGTTGGTTACCACCGCAGTATGCATGGAAGGCAACCATTTTTAAAAGTTAAAATATGTATAAAGTATATAGCTGATATGCTAAGAATGAAAAGAAAATGATCCAAAATGCTTGACCCCATCTGCAATAGACATAAAGAGAATGAAAGAAAACTAAGAATGAAGCTCAGGGCAATGAATAGAAATAACAACAAATGTGATATATATTAATCAATTTTGTCAACAGTCACCCCAAATATCAATGACACATTTCCAGAAAGGATCTAAAGACAAAGCTCAATGGTATGTTGTCTATATGACATCTCTTTATAAAGTTACTGGTTGATTAATTGACTGATTGATTGATTGCTAAGCTAGAGTTCAATTCTTTACATAAGTTAAACAAACACTCTCACACTGGGCTACACTACCTAAGCCAAAAAATCATATAGACATATAGGGTTAATGTCTGTAGAAATGCAGTCATGCTAGCAGTGACTGGAACCAAATAGGAGTATGTGTTTGAATTTCAGAAACAGCAAACAATAAAGCAAGAGAAGTCATCCAGGATAGAGTTTTATATAAAGATAAAGGAGTCAATTTTACAATGAGACATAACTGTCCTTCTCATACGTACCTAACAACTAATCATAAAATGCAAATCAAAGGTATTACACATTCTCCTTCTCCTTCTCCTTCTCCTTCTTCTCCTTCTTCTCCTTCTCCTTCTTCTTTGTCTTTTTGAGACAGGGTTTCTCTGTGTAGCTTTGGCTCCTGTCCTGGAACTTGTTGTGTAGACCAGGCTGGCCTTGAACTCACAGAAATCTGGCTGCCTCTGCCTCAGGAGTGCTGGGATTAAAGGTGTGAGCCACCACCACCCAGCTCTCCACATTCTTTTTAAGTTCACATGGAACACACACCCAGTCAGACTACATACTAGAACACAAAACACAGTTTGCTAAATTAAAAAAATAAAAACTACACGATGCCCTCAGATCACAAGGGAATTAAACTTAAAATAGCAACTGAGAAATTCTAAAATACATAGAAATTAAGTGTGTTCCAATAACACATGAAACAAAAACGAACTTCAAAAGAAATGCAAAAGTGTTTTGAAGTGAATAAGAATACAACTTTCAAAGTTTGCAGAATGCAGTTAAAGTATTGTTAATTGCGACATTTATATCATCAATGCAAGTGTGAAAAGGAAGATCCAATATTGATTACCTAAGGGGCTAGAAAAAGGTGGTTTTAAATAGACCAAAGAGCTTTACATGCACCTCAGAAATACACACACACACACACACACACACACACACACACACACACACACACAGATGTAGTGGATTGCCATCCCAGCATTGGCTTGGAAGTTCCAACCCCTATTGAGGCTTCGGTAATGGTCACGTCCACAAGGCGGGGCGGAGGAGGAAGCAGAAGACCCAGGATCAAGAGGAGGTCTCTCTCTTGGTTCTGGGATGCTGGACGCAGGAGGTAGACCAAGCAGAGTTCTCCAGAGAACACCGCCAGACTGTGCCATACCTTTGCCAGACCCTACAACCTATCTCTTCATTTGTCAGTTATCCCACAAAATAAACCTCCCTTTTAACTACGTGGAGTGGCCTTAATAATTTCACCAACCTTGCTTTAAAAAAAAAAAAAGAAAAGGGGAAGTGCTGTGGGATGTTCTGTATGTCAAATGTGTTGCTCTGATTGGTTAAAACAAATAAAGTGCTGATTGGCCAGTAGCCAGGCAGGAAGCATAGGGTAGGCGGGACAAGGAAGAGGAGAAGGCGGGGAAGTGAAGGCTGAGGGGAAAAGCTGCCAGCCACCACCATGAGAGAAAAGACATAAGGTACTGGTAAGCCACAAGCCATGTGGCAAAGTATGAACTAACAGAAATGGGCTAAATATAAGAGTAAGAGCTAGACAATGGTAGGCCTGAGCTAATGGCCAAGCAGTTTAAATAATATAAGTGTCTGTATGATTATTTTATACGTGGGTTGTGGTACCACGGGGACTTGGTGGAACCTGGAAAGAAGCTCTCCAACTACACACACACATACACACACACACACACACACACACACACACACACACACACACGGCAAACAAGCATGTGAAACACAGCCACATCATATTCCATCAAGAAAACACAAATAAAACTGAGAGCATGATACAACTTCAACACCTGTTAGATTGACAGCAATGTGGAACATGGCCATAGAAAATATCCATAAGCATATGCAAAAACAGGAGCTCTCACTCATGGCTCAGGAATGTGCAAAATAGGACAATCACTTTGGAACATAACTTAGCATTTTCTTATAAATCCAAGGCATTTGTGGATATATCTGAATACACACACACACACACACACACACACACACACACACACACACACCACTACACGCACACACCACTAAAACACAGTCGATCAATTCCAGATGTAGTGATGGAGAGAACATGGGGTGCTGGAGGAAAGAAAGAAGGAGAAATGATATTATTTTAATTAAGGTATAATAAACTTTTTAGAATAGTGAAAAAAGAGGAATTTGAAAGCAAATAAGGAAGTAATTGGGCGAAAAAGACAGTTAATAAAACAGATTGTCAAAGTAAAGAGGTTTTGCATAACTGGCCAGGCTGTTATAGAAGCAGGTGTTTGCTACTGTATAAATGAAATGGACTTAAATATATGAGCATGCAAGAAGGCCAGGCAGAGAGAGTCACATCTTGTTGGAGAGCAGCATGTGGGCAAACAGAAGGGCCCATGGAGATTGTGTCATGGTCTCGACACTGAGAGTGTGTAGTAGACAGTGTTTTAGTTTCCTTCTGTTGCTGTGATGAAACACTCTGACTAATATCAACTTGGGGAAGAAAGGGTTTATGTGGCTTACACTTCCAGGTCATGACCAATTAATGAGGAAATGTCAAAGCAGGAATCTGGAGAAACTCTGTAAAGAATGCTGCTTTTCTTCCCACTCACAGGCTCTTCTGGCTAGCTCAGAGGCTCATGCTGACCTAGCTTCCTTATCCAGCCCAGGACGACTACATAAGTATGGTGTCACTCACAGTGGCCTGGACCCTCCTGCACCCATTAATAATCAAGACAATCCCTCACAGCCTTGCTTACAGACTAACCTAATAAAGACAGTTATCCAGCTGATACTCATATGATATAATCTTTCTCTTTATTAAGGATTTTTAAATTCATTTTATATACCAACCATAGATCCCCCTCTCTTCCCTCCTCTTGCTCTCTCTCAGCCTCCCCTCCAACAACCTCCCAAATCCCTCCTCCAATAGGTAAGGCCTCCCATGGGGAGTCAGCAAAACCTGGAACATTCAGTTGAGGCAGGTCCAAGGCCCTGCCCCTGCATCCAAGCTGTGCAAGGCATCCCACCACAGGTACTGGGCTCCAAAAGCCAGCTCATGCACCAGGGATAGATCCTGATCCCACTGCCCCTTAAGAAGACCCAGCTACACAACTGTCTCTGATGATGTAGTCTGTGTCTCATTGGCAGCACTAACTTGGGCATAATAACCTTTAAAGATCTTTATATCTCAATCTCTGCTATCTGGAAATGTTACTGCATATGCCCCATAGAAGTTTTAATATCTGATTAAGTTAAAGATCTTGAATGAAATGTTATCATGTTTTCTGTTATCAGGCCCTGAAATATGGCCACAAATAACCTTATAAAAGAACAAACCTAGGCAGCAGTTCAAACTTAGAGCACTTATCTAGTATATACAAAACTCTCGGTTTGATTACCAGTACCAAGAGAGGGAGGGGAAGAGATAGGGAGAGAGAGTGGAAGGGTGGGAGAGAGACACAGAGAATGAAAGAGAGAGAGAGAGAGAGAGAGAGAGAGAGAGAGAGAGAGAGAGAGAGAGGAGAGAAGTAACAGAGGAAAGCTTCAGAAAGACAGAGAGAGAGGCAGAGGTGAAAGGAGAGGGAGAAGGAGAAGGAGAGGGAGAGAGATTTGAGTATAGAACGAGGGATGTGATATAATGATCAGAGCAGATTTTGATGTCATATGTATTGAAGATGGAGAAATCTGTCACAAGCCAAGGGATATTAGAGGCCATTGGAAGCTGAACAAAAAGCCAAGGGAATGTATTTTCTCCTTCAGTGTGTGTAGAAGGAACCCTCCTGGTGCTGACCTTTCACTGTAGCCCATTAGATAGATGACTGTCCTCTGCAACTGCAACTTAAGAGAACCTGTCATCATAAGCCATTGTCTGTAGTTTATGTTTTCCATAACAGGAGGAAACTAATAAATGTATATAATCCTAAGACAATAGAAGTGAATTTCCTGTTTAATTTTGTGGAATTATGGGAATTTAATTAAAAATTAATCTGTTTCTCAAGAGTTGAGAAATACACAAAAAATCCCACTAATCAGAAAAAATTACAATCTGTAAGTAGGACAAATTTTATCTCAAATGCAGCTTTGTTGCAATCATGGTGCCAAGTGCTCTGCAGCTTCCTAACTGGATTGTCACCTTAGATACATTACTGAACTTTTCTGAGGTTATTATTTCATTTGAAGACATGATAATTATATATATTTCTGGGATATCCAGGTTCCCAGCAAATGTTATGGTTGGGAAGTTCAGGGGTGAAGAGAGAAATGAGGTTCCTTTCAGAGGCATTTCCAGTGAGCTCCTTCTTGATATATATGTACATATATATGTATATATATATGTATACATACTTACATACATACATACATACACACATATATATCCATACTTCACAGAGCTGTTTTTAGGATCCAGTATATGAAAGGTGGAGAAGGAAAGGGAGAGAGCCCTGTCTGTTAAGGTCTTAGAACCTAATCCCAAAAGAGGACAAGGCAAACAAGGAAACAGAAAAGACCTTCATGGTTATTGGTTTTAAATGAAGTCCAGACAATGGAGCTCCACAAAGACAAGGTCACCTGGAAGAGAAAGGTATCAAGACCTGGTAACAACTAGAATGGGGTGGAGAGAATGTACCCCACCAGAGATGGCCTCTTTCATGAAGGAAATAAATCTCCCTGAGAAGTTGGGGAGTCCACAAGGACAAGAAAAAAATTTCTTCTAGAAGTGTGTTCTACAATGTAGCTGAATGGCTCAGAGTGAGGTTGGGAACATGATGTTTCCATACAGTCCACAGCAGGGACATTGTGTGAGACAGGGCTGGGTATGGTGGAGGCATGGTCCTAGCTTTAATTCCAGAAGGACCAGGGCAGGAAATAGTCAGAAACTGTGCTCAGATATCAAAAAGGAGCTCACTGGAAATGCCTCTGAGAAGCACCCTCATTTCTGCCTTCACCCCTGAACTTCTCAACCATAACATTTGCTGGGAACCTGAGATATCCCAGACCTCCAGATATCCCAGACTTCCAGAGTGATAAGCAGTAGAACTTCCTAAGGAGGAAAGATGGAAATGTTGGAGGATGCTACACACTAGGGAGTTATGTGTAGACTCTTAGGTTCAAACCTCCTTCTTTTGTATGACTCAAATTGGAGAATTTTCCAACATTAGCATAAACTTTTCAGGAAATCTTCATGTTACATGTACTTTCTCTGGAAGCCTTGGAATTCTCAGTTACTGTTTCCCATTTCCTAATCCTAGGATGAGCAGGCATTTCCTAGAGAAGTTCCTGAAAGACCTGAAAACTACATCTCACACACTTGCACACAGAGAAGATGAGATAAGGGAAGGAAGCTCTCTGACTCAGCTTCAGCTAGACAACTAGGCAGCCTGTACTGCTAACATTATCATACATCTTGTTTCTTGGAAAAGAAAAGGGCGTTTCCTCCTTGCACCAATGTTGGAGATTTCTTCCTGTTCTCCAGCTTTATAAAGGGAGTGAGTGGCCATCTGTTACTTCAAGCCACTGTCTGTCATGCAACATGACTCCAGCGACAAAAATCAGCATACTGCTCATCGTGACCATATCTTTTCTCTGCTCTGTAGAGGGTAAGTTGTAGGTCACAACATTTGTAGGTGGGTTATATTGGTGACTGCCTTTCTCCTTCAGTAGTGTACATAGTACCTCAAGAACCATGAATGCTAGTCAGTAAGGGTGATGCTTCTAGTTGGGTAACAACTGCATTTATCCATGGGTGACTAAGCAAGTGTTGTCTTCAGCAATGGGCCTTAGCATTAGGGGGTGGAGAGTAACCAACAGCCTGGATAATAGTCTATAACGTTGGTGGAGGGGGTTCCATGGGATACCTTTGCCTAAAGATTCAATAAGATGTAACCCATTTCTTGCAATGGAGGTTTAACTTGGTTGCATAAGATGTATAGTTGGGTCATTGTCTCTCGCACCAAACAACTCCATTTAAATTTCTTTCCTATATGTATATATTTTAAGAACCTTCTACAGTAGTAGGTTTCCCTATAGTTTTCCCAAAAGCCTCTCTCCCTCCCCATTTAGTCCTAGTCTGGTTTTCCCTTTCTCTATCTATAATGTTATATTCTATTTCACTTTGCTTGGGAGATCCTCTCCTCCCTTTTGGTTTCTTATTTGGTACCAAACTGCAAAGGTCATTTTGATAGTAGCACACATATCAAAGCCTTAACAGGTAACATTGGCATAAAAGAGAAAACATGCAATGTTTTCCCTTTGGAGTCTGGGTTACCTCACTCAGGATGACTGTTTCTCACTCCATCCATTCACCAAAAATTTTATACTTTCATTGTTCTTAATAGCCCAACAACTATTGACATCATGTAAACATACCACATTTTCATTATTCATTCATCAGTTGATGGACATCTAGGCTGTTTCCAATTTCTGTCTATTATGAATACAGCAGTAATGAACATGCATGAACAAAATCTCTCTTGTAACATGTCGAAGACCTTTGGGTGTGTGCCCAAGAGTAGTATAGTTGGATCAATTCTCAGCTTCACTGGGAAACTTCACGTTAACTGCAATACTGGCTGTACTAGTTCGCTCTCCGACCAACAATGCAAAGTCATCTCCTTTCCTGTATCCTCATCAGCATGTGCTACCATTTGTTTTGTTGATCTTTGCCATTTTCACTAGGGTAAACTGAAGTTTCAAGGTTGTTTTAATTTATATTTCCCTGATCACTAGACTGTAAATCATTTCTTTATGATTTTGCAGCCATTTGTGTTTCGGTTTAAGAGAACTCTCTGCTTAGTTCTGTCCCCATTTATCAATTGGGTTGTCTGTTTTTTGATGTTAAGTTCATTCAGTTCTTCATATAATTAGCTAACCATCTACCAGATGTATAATTGGTAAAGAAGAGATCTTTACCCATTCTTCAGGCTGTAGCTTTGCTTGAATGATGGTGTATTTGCCATGCAGAAACTTTTCAACTCTGTGAGGTCCCATTTATTTTTTGCTGTTCATAGTGCCTATGGTATTGAATTTTCCTGATCAGACAGTCTCTTCCTGTGCCAATAGTTTGGGCCTCTCTCTCTCTCTCTCTCTCTCTCTCTCTCTCTCTCTCTCTCTCTCTCTCTCTCTCTCTCTCACACACACACACACACACACACACACACACACACACACACACACACACACACCACACATCCCTGACTATCTTGGAACTCCCTTTGTAGACCAGGTGGCCTCTAACTCACAGAAATCCGACTGCCAACTGCTTCTGCTTCCCAAATTTTGGGATTAAAGTCATGCACCACCACCACCTGTTACTTTCTCTTTCATTAGATTCAGGCTATCTGGCCTTATGTTGAGGTTCTTGATCCATTTGGAGGTCAGTTTTCTGCAGGGTGATTGATATGGTTCTATTTTCATTCTCCTACAAATCAACCATCCACTTTGACCAGCACCATTTGTTGTCTTTTTTATCATTGTGTATTTTTGGCTTCTTTGTCAAGAATAAATTGCCCACAGGTGTGTGGACTTATTTCAGTGGATCTTCAGATTCCACTGGCCAACATGTTTGCTCATATGCTAATATCATGTCATATTTTTGCTAGCACTCTGTAGTATAACGTGAAATCTAGCATGATGATGTCTACAGCAGTTCTTTTATTTTTCTGGGTTATTTTTGCTTTGCTGAGATTCTTGTGTTTCTATATGAAGATAAAGATTTTATTTTCAATTTCTGTAAAAAATTGTGCATGATTTAATGTCAATTGCTTTTGGTAAGATGGACATTTTACCTATATTATTCCACTTACCTGTGAGCATGGTGATCTTTCCATCTTCTGGTGTCTTCTTCCATTTCTTTCTTCAATGCTTTAAAGTTTTTTTGTTATGCAAGTCTTTCACTTGCTTGGTCAGAGTTATCCTAAAGTACTTTTGAGGCTGTTGTGGAAGTACAGTTTCTATGATTTGTTTCTCACTGTGTTTGTCATTTGTGTATAGAAAGGCTACTGATTTTTGTGCACTGATTTTGTCTATGGCAACTTTGGTGAATGTGTTTATTAGCTGTCCTGGTGGAGTCTTTTAGGGTCTTTAATTATGTAAAATCATATTACTTTAAATAAGGATACTTTGATCTCTTTCAGTGTCATGTTGCTCTAGTCAATACTTCAAGAACTATATTGAATAGATGTGGAGAGAGTAGGCATCCTTGTCTTGTTCCTGACAAGGAAATGCTTTGAGTTTATTGCCATTTACAATGATAATGGTTTGGAGCTTGAAGTGAATTTCCTATATTATGTTGTATCCCTGGTCTCTCCAGGACATTTATCATGAAGGGATATTGTTTTTGTCAAAGGCCTTTTCTGCATGTCCTGAGATACTCATGTTGATTTTGTCTTACAGTCTGTTTATATAGTACGTTATGCTCATCAATTACATATGTTCAGCGATCCCTGAATCTCTGGGATGAAGCTAACTTGATAGTGGTAGATAATCATTTTGATGTGTTCTTGAACTTGGTTTGAAAGCATTGTATTGAAAAGTTTTGCATCTATCTTCATAAGGAATTCTGGCCTATAATTTTCAATTTGTTGTTGTGTCTTTATGTGTTTTCAATCAGGGACTCCATCAAAAGAGTTAGGAAACGTTTCTTCAATTTCTATTTTGCAGAATAATTTGGAGGATGTTGGTGTTAGCTCTTTGAAGGTGTGGTAAAAATCTGTGCTGTACTCATCTGGCTCTGGGCTTTTTTGGTTTTGGAGAACTTTAATTGCCACTTCTGTTTCTCTAGGGATTATGAGTCTATTTAAATGGCTTATTTCATCTTGGTTTAATTTTGGTAGGTCGGACATTGCAAAAAACTTGTCCATTTCTTTTAGATTTTCCTGTTTGTGGAAACAGACCTTTTTTTTTTAAAGTCTGTCTTTCTGATTCTTTGAATTTCATTGGTATCTGTTGTAAGATCTCCCCTTTCCACTCTAATTTTATTTATTTAGATTTTCTTTCTCCATCTTTTGACTGTTCTGGCTAAGAATTTGTCAATCTTGTTGATTTTCTCAAAGAACCAACTCTCCACTTCATTGATTCTTTGTATTGGTTGTTTTGTCTTATTTCTTCATTTTCAGGCATGAACTTAATTTCTTTACATTGACTGTTTGTGTGGTATTATTATTCTTGTTTTCCTAGATCTTTTAGGTGTGTCATTAAGTTACTAATATAAAATCACTCTAGGTTTTTTTTTTTTTATTTACATAGACACTTCGTGCTGTGAACTTGTTTCTTAGCACTGCCTTCCTTGTGTCTCAGAGGTTTGGGTATACTGTGGTACCATTTCCATTCAATTCTGATAAGTTTTTCATCTCCTTCTAGATTTCTATCTTGACCCATTTTTCATTCTGTGCTTAGTTTTTCAATTTCCATAAGTTTGTATATTTTCTATTGTTTTGTTGTTGTTGATATCCAGCTTTATTCCAAGGTGGTCAGATAAAAAGCAGGGTTTGGGTTTTCAGTTTTCTTATATCTGTTGAGGGTTGCTTTGTGTTGTAACATGTGATCAACTTCAAAAAAGTTCCATGAGCTGAGGTGAAGAAATATATTGTTTAGTGTTGGGGTGGGATGTTCTGTAGGTGTCTGTTAGGTCCATTTGATTTATAACACTGTTTAATGCCAGCATTGCTCTCTTATTTTTTATTTTTTATTGTCTGGATGCACAGTCTATTAGCAAGAGTAGATATCCTAGTCACCCTCACTGTGTGAGGTGAATGTGTGATTTTAGCTGTAGTAGTGTTTCTTTATGAACTTGGGTGCTCTTGTGTTCAGTGCATAAATGTTTAGAATTACAATATTTTCTTAGTGGACTTTTCCTTTAATGAGTATGCAATATTCTTCCCTGTCTCTTCTGAATAGTTTTGGTTTGAAGTCTATTTTGCCAGATATTAAAATAGCTATGCCTGCTTGCCTCTTGGCTCTGTTTTCTTGGAATATACTTTTTTAATCCTTTTATTCTAAGTTGATGTCCATCCTTGATGGTGAGATAAATTTCTTGTCTATAGAAGAAAGATGGATCCTTTTTCTACCACAATCTGTTAGGTTCCTTTCTTTATTTTTTCACTACAAGAAGGTGCTCTAATTCTCCCAAAAGAGAACGTTAAATGTCAACCCAGCCACAAATCTTGATCTACACTGGTGTCCTGCCTGCAAGATATCCTAGGGCAATGGTGGCACAAAGCTTGTGGGAGCAATCAACTAATATCTGATTTGACTAAAGTTCCACTTCATGAGGTGGAACTCATACATGACACTGCTTGGATGACCAAGAACCTGAGGCATGGGTAGCTTCTTGTTGATCCCATGCCTGAGAAAAAAGAGAGAAGTGTCTCTCCTTCCATCAATTGCCAGTAGCTTCTCTTGTAGGAGTGGAACTTCATGACACCCCTCCCCCATCATCAATGCCAGGAATTTGGACCTCTTAATCCTGTGCATCAGGTAGAGCCTCTGTGAGTTCACCTGTGTAGAGAGCTGCCATCAGAGATGTCTACTCTCCATCCTTGTAAGCTTTCTGGCACTTCCTCTGTGATGACCTCTGAGTCTTGTAGGGTAACAGGTGTCATATAGATGTGTCACCTAGAGTTGAGCACCCCATAGTCTCTTATTCCCTGCATGTTGACTAATTTTGTGTCTCTGTACTAACTGCCATTAATTGAAAAAGCAAGCTTATCTGATAAGTGTTAGGAGATGCATTAATTCATTGGTAAAAATATAATAACTTAGGGGGCAGAACATTACTATGTTCATTTAGCAGAATGATACTGGCTTCTCTATAGGGCCTATAATCTAGCCAGTCACAGAGTTTTGGCAAGGATAGTAGTATTAGGCATGAATTCTATCTTGTGAAGTGGGCATCACATCCAGTCAGAAAATGGCTTGCAACTCTCTGCTGGTCTCTGCTCCTAGGACCCCACTGCAATGGGAGAGTACGTCCCACTGCTCCTGCCAGGCCCTTCTTTGCTGGTGGGCTTCCCACAAGGTGAAATTCTGGCAGATAGTAGGGGCCAAGGCTGGTGAGCAGACATCTGATTACCTCAGCATGCTGTGCTTTGGGGAAATGAGCAGCAGGAGCTAGGACCTGACTGTGTTTAGATGTGAATCCTTCATTCCTATACAAGTAAATTCCCCTGTGCCCTTGCCTCTGATGTGACCACCATAGTCCTTTTCTCTTTATCCTATTTCTTACTTTCCTGGTCCTGGTCCTTCCTCAAATTACTTGTCTTTTTCTTCTTCATTTCATCGTCTTTATACTGCAACATTTTCAGTTTCTCTAGCTTAATTGTTCATGGCCCTAAATGTAGGTTGAAAGTTCGGTTGATAGGATGATAACAATGAGAAACTGGGAGAATCTGTCTAACTCCGTGTGCTTGTCACAGGCAGTCCACATCAGATCTTTGACAGTCACTGTTCTAATCTGTCCATTCCCAGGATTTAGAGTGGAGAGACATTTTTGCTGTCCTAAAAGCTTCCCTTTCCATAGTCATGCAGGGGTCATCACAACATACAACCCAGTCTTTCCCAGGTTATTGTTTCTTCTTCTGGCCCACAGCACAATGCTTGAAACTGACCCTGAATAACCTCTTACACCTGGTTTTGTCTTTGCAGCTCTGCAATGTGTCCAGTGTATGCAACTTCCATATATGAAGAGTTGTAACTCATCAAAAGCAACCTGTGAAGCAAAATTAGGACAGAAGTGTCTCCTAGTGACACTCTCTCTCGGTACGTGAGGACTTTGAGGTTTCAGAGTGATTGTGTTTGCCCTTGAGAAATACAACCTTCCTCAGATTCATGGGCAGAGATTGAGAGTATGTGAGAATGTTTTTCTGTATGAAAGTAGGGAAGGGCTTGTCTGCTTCAGTTATTGCTTGCCAACAATGATAGTTCAAATAAATAAATCAATTAAGATAAATAATAATTTTTGAACATTCTCTTTTTAATTTTTTTTCATTTTACATACCAACCACCAATTCCCTTCTCATCCCTCCTCCTGTTCCCCCAACCCTTACCTTTTCCTTCCCCAAACCTCACTCCCCTCCTCCAACAGGTAAATTTTCCCATGGGGGTACAGCTAAGCCTGGTACATTCAGTTGAGGCAGGATCAAACCCCTCCCCACTTCACCAGGGGTGAGCAAGTTGTCTGAACATACATAATGGCATCCAAAATGCCAGCTCATGCCCCAGGGATAGATTCCATCATACTGCCAGGGTCTGCTCAAACATACTTAGCTACATAACTATCTCCCGTATGCAGAAGGTCTAGTTCGGTCCCATGTAGGTTCCACAGCTGTTGGTCTAAAGTTTGTGAGTTCCTATGAGCTTGGTTCTGTTGTTTCTGTATATTTCCCCATTGTAATCTTGACCCCACCTTGCTCATATAATCCCTCTTTCCTCTCTTCAAGTAGACTCCCAGAGCTCGGCCTGGTGCTTGGTTGTGAATCTCTGCATTTGCTCCCATCAGTTAGTTACTCGATGAAGGCGCTATGATGACAGAGTATTCACCAATATGATTTCCAGTATAGGCAAGTTCAGGCACGCTCTCCACTATTGCTAATAGTCTAATCTGGGAATTTGTGGATTCCTGGGAATTTCCCTAGTACTAGGTTTCTCTTTTGCCCCACAATGTCTCCCTCTATCAAGATATCTCTTTCATTGCTCTCCCACTCAGTCCCTCCTCCAGCTTGACCATCCCATTTCCTCATGTACTCATCCCTGATCCCTTGCCATCTATTGCCCCCCATCCCCACTTTACTCTTGGGGATCTCCTTTGCTTCCTCTTCCCAAGGTGAACCATATATCCCTCTTAGGGTCCTCCTTGTTTCCTAGATTCTCTGGAGCTGTGGGTTGTTGTCTGGTTATCCTTTGCTTTACATCTAGCATCCACTTATGAGTGAATACATATCATGTTTGTCTTTCTAAGTCTAGGTCACCTCACTCAGGATGATATTTTCTAGTTCCATCCATTTGGCTGCAAATTTCATGATATCATTGTTTTTATTATTGCTGAGTAATACCCCATTATGTATATGTACCACATTTTCTTTATCCATCCTTCAATTGAGGAGCATCTTGGTTGCTTCCAGGTTCCTGCTATTACAAATAATGCTGCTATGAACATAGTTGGGTATGTGTCCTTGTGGTATGATTGAGCATTCCTTGGGTATATGCCCAAGAGTAGTATCATTGGGTTTTAAGGTTATTGATTCCCAATTTTCTGAGAAGCTGCCATACTGATTTCCAAAGTGGCTATACAAGTTTGCACTCCCACAAATAGTAGAGGAGTGTTCTTGATGATCCTTGGGTATTCATAGGTGTATATAATAAGGTATGAAGGGATTTATACACTAAAATTCTACTCAGCACCTTTGTGAATATAATACTCTCCATGTGAAAAATTAACAGATGAATGATTGACCATCTACCCGGGATCCTGTAACTTTTCATTGATGAAGGTATGGTTCATTCCAAAGTATTTATGGTTTCCCTTTTGCCTTTCTTCCTCTGCAGGTGTTTCTCAAATTTCAATTCAGAATTGTGTTGATCAGTGCCTTAATACTACTCTCACCAATGATCAATACGAATATAAATGCTGTGATTCACATTCTTTGTGTAACAAGATGTAAGGCTTTGTCCTTTCTTGGCCTGTTCTACTTAGGTAAGCCCTTTTCCCTTCCCTGGACTCTTGTAGCCTCACAACACTGGACCATCAATGTCCAGCACTGCCAAAACCCTGACACCTGTCTTTACTTAGCATCAGGTGTTGATATTTCAACAGTTGAATTGTTTCTCTCCATTTCTAGGATTCTGATTTTCTTTTTTCCCCTCCATCCTTTCAGCATTGACTGACATACAGCACATTCTCCCCACTCCTCTCTAGATTGTTACCTTTTTACAACACATGTCCTAACTGATAAATGCTGTGATTAGGGGCTGGTTTCCCTGTGACTGTGACAGCCCTGACACCTACCCTTAGTGAAGCTTCACTTCAGTGATGCCTTTTCTGCCAGGCTAGCCAGCAAACAAGACTTTCAGCATCTTACTCCCTTCTTCTTCTTCTTCTTCTTCTTCTTCTTCTTCTTCTTCTTCTTCTTCTTCTTCTTCTTCTTCTTCTTCTTCAGAGAACGCAGGGCATATGTTATGCTGTGATCTGAGTAAAACAATGAAAGGGGGAAGGATTCATTTTATCTCTTGATTTCAGAGGTTTCCTCCATCATGGTGGGAGGATGCAGTAGAACAGCTTTTAAACTCATGGCCTGTGGAAAGCACAGCTGTGTAAAATAGGAAGAAATAAATAAAAGGTACTGCATCCAAGGAAACATCCCTAGTTACCTACTTCCTCCAACCAGACTCCTCAAGAAAAATTCTCCCAGGTTTGGGGATTTAGCTCACTGGTAGAGCGCTTGCCTAGCAAGTGCAAGGCCCTGGGTTCGATCCTCAGCTCCACATTAAAAAAAAATAAAAAAAAGAAAAATTCTCCCATGTTTTAACATTCTGTAAAATGTTAAAATGCATTGTTAGATCAGAGACCTCACATGCTAATCATCTCAGGAAATGTCCTCACAGACACACTCAGAGGTGTGCTTGTGGAATCCCTCAGACATCCTCAGTGCCATAGAATGCCTAGGATGAGACATCCTGGGTGAAGGATCTCCTGCAACACAGTGTCCATCTCCACTGTCTGGTCACTCACACATGTTCTTCATTGTCCTTCTGGGAAGCTCTGCTAGTTAGCTTTACTTTAGTACATTCCATAGTTTTTGAAGTTGGGGTTGGGATATTTATTTTTCTAATTTCCATAGATTTTATGTTCATCCTAGAAAATGTAGGCCTTGCTGTCTAGAGGAAACACTGGTAGTGATATCATCCTCAAGACAGAGCTTCTTACCCTCTCAGTGGACATTTCAAAGCTTTAGAAACATGAATAGGTCATGACATGTGATTGTGTGTATTAAAACGTAATTATTGATTATAAATATTGAAAATCATTATTTTTATTTTCAGAGATGTTTTTGCATCACCATTCTGGAGCATGCCATCAAGCCTCCTCCTGCTGAATCATATCTCCAGACTTATACCTTGCTTTCTACATAATGTACATTAGATATTGTCCTGTTGTATATAGACACTTGTATTTTACATTGGGTGCTCTCCAATGCATTGTATGCCTTATGGAATTGATTTCACTGTCCAATATGCTTTCTTAGAGTTCATTCAATTAAATTTGTTTAAACATTTGCTTATTTGTAGCAATGCATATTCAACTGTCCATGTGTAGAGGTCAAAAGTGAAATTGCAAGAGCCAATGCTCCTCTTCCCCCATGTTCATTCTGATAAATTGACATTAGGTAAAAAGGCTTAGAAGGCAGCACACTTACACACAGCCCTTCATTTATAAAACAATAATTAGGAGGCCAATGGAACAGTTCACTGGGGAAAGGTACTTTCTACCAGTTCTGATTGCTTGAGTTCAATACCCAGGTCCCACTTGAGGGAAGAGGAGACCTGACTTCTGCAAGTTCACCTCTGATTTCCACAATCCCAAAGTAGCAATTATGTGCTCGCTCCCCACATGCACACACACTCACTCACTATGATAAAAATACAACAAAAGCAGGTAATCACAGTATCATTTACACACAGTAAAATTGATGATCTTTTAGCCACACCACCTTCTACAACTCAGAGTGTATAAGCCTGATGCCAACCATCACCTTTAGATTTAGCGCATCTGCATCATCATCGGAAGTCCCTTTGTTCCTTTGCCATCATGGACTCACTCTTTCACCATCAGGTCCTTAAACCAACACCTTTTATGACACTCAAGCCCATCACAAGGACACTGGCTCAACCAGGTCCATTGCACCTCTGTTCATAATAGCCAGAACCTGGACATAACCTAAATGTCCATCAGCTGAAGAATTGATAAAGAAAATGTAGTACTTTTACATAATACAGTAGGACTCAGCTATTCAAAACAATGACATAAAATTTGCAGACAAATGGACATAACTAGGCAAACTCATCCTGAGTGAGGTAACCCAGAGGCTTGTGTTCACTCATAAGTGGATACTGCATGAAAGTTAAGGATAACCATGCTACTGTCCACAGACCCTGAAAGGCTAAGCAACAAGGAGGGCTCACGTGGGGACACAGATCTCCCTGGGAAGGGGAAACAATAGATATTGGAGAAGGACTGGGGCACATAAGGATGGGAACAGGAGGGATCAGGTGGGGCTGGGAAGAATGGGAGGAGAGAGTACTGGGAGAGATTACTGGAACTGGGGTCAGGGACACTACCTTTTCCATTGGGTTAAATTCTTGGATTCACACAGCAGATGCCCCCTTCTTTCTTTTGTGACATTCTTTTCTTGCTTATCTTTTAATTTTGTCCTCTCATTTCATTTCTAGTATAATATTTCTTTTCTTTTTATATATTTTTAATTTTTAAAAATTAAAATGTAGTTATATTATTTTCTCCTTTTCTTTCCTCCATCCAACTCCTATCACATATCCCCACCTGCATTCCCTCTTGAAATCATGGGCTTACTTTCTTTGTTACTGTTACTTACGTATAAAGGTACATAAATATATAAACGCAACCTGTTTAGTGTTATTTGTATGAACATGATTTCAGGACTGACCAATTGATATCAAATAACCAATTAGGGTCTAGTCCCTTGAAAAGAGAAGACCGTTTTTCTCTGACTCTCAGCATTTCTTTAAGGCCTATAATTGTTCATCTGTTGAGTGGAGTCCCAGGAATCCCCCCTTACATGTTAGCATGTCCACTGGTGTTAGACTTGTTTAATCTTGTTTAGGCAGCCCTATTGTGGAGGTATCATGGGTGAAACTTCCCATCTCTATGAGACATAATCTCACATAGATTTCCTGATCATCTGGATATTACATTCTTCCCACAATCTCTTCCAAAATGCTCACTGAGCTTTAAGTGCCTTGTGTTATAGAATTTCAGCTTTCAAAGAAAAAAGAAAAAGAAAAAAACAAACAAACCATAAGCTGGGAGGTGGTGGAGCACGCCTGTAATCCCAGCACTCGGGAGGTAGAGGCAGGTGGATCTCTGTGAGTTTGAGGCCAGCCTGTTCCACAAAGCTATTTCCAGGACAGCCCCCAAAGCTACAGAGGAACCCTGTCTCAAAAAACAAACAAACAAACAAAAAGAAGAATTTCATCTTTCCTGGGCATACACAGCCACTCATTGTCTGCATTTTGACCAGATGCAGTTTTCTGTAAAGCTCTCATCTATTGCAAAG
>NC_050449.1:30452314-30621950 GCF_903995425.1 Onychomys torridus | reverse complement strand
ATTGTATGTTGTCTATATGAAATCTCTTTATGAAGTTACTGGTTGATTAATTGATTGATTGATTGATTGATTGATTGATTGATTGCTAAGCTAGAGTTCAATTCTTCATGTAAGTTAAGCAAACACTCTCACACTGGGCTACACTACCTAAGCCAAGAAATCACATAGACATATAGGGTTAATATGTGTAGAAATGCAGTCATGCTAGCAGTGACCAGAACCAAACAGGAGTATGTGTTTGAATTTCAGAAACAGCAAACAATAAAGCAAGGGAAGTCATCCAGGATAGAGTTTATATAAAGATAAAGGAGTCAATTTTACAATGAGACATAACTGTCCTTCTCATATGTACCTAACAACTAATCATAAAATGCAAATCAAAGTGTTACACATTCTCCTTCTCCTTCTTCTTCTTCTTCTTTTTGAGACAGGGTTTCTCTGTGTAGCTTTGGCCCTGTCCTGGAACTTGCTGTGTAGACCAGGCTGGCCTTGAACTCACAGAAATCTGCCTGCCTCTGCCTCAGGAGTGCTGGGATTATAGGTGTGAGCCACCACCTCCCAGCTCTCCACATTGTTTTTAAGTTCATATGGAACACACACCCAGTCAGACTACATACTAAACTGCTAAATTAAAAAAATAAAAACTATGCAATGCCCTCAGATCACAAGGGAATTAAACTTAAAATAGCAACTGAGAAATCCTAAAATACATAGAAATTGTGTTCCAATAACACATGAACAAAACGAACTTCAAAAGAAATGCAAAAGTGTTTTGAAGTGAATAAGAATACAACTTTCAACGTTTGCAGAATGCAGTTAAAGTATTGTTAATTGCGACATTTATATCATCAAATGCAAGTGTGAAAAGGAAGATCCAATATTGATCACCTAAGGGGCTAGAAAAAGGTGGTTTTAAATAGACCAAAGAGCTTTACATGCACCTCAGTAACACAGACACAGACACACAACACACACACACACACACACACACACACGGCAAACAAGCATGTGAAACACAGCCACATCATATTCCATCAAGAAAACACAAATCAAACTGAGAGCATGATACAACTTCAACACCTGTTAGATTGACAGCAATGTGGAACATGGCCAAAGAAAATGTCCATAAGGATATGGAAAAACAGGAGCTCTCACTCATGGCTCATGAATGTGAAAAATAGGACAATCACTTTGGAACATAATTAGCATTTCTATAAATCCAAGGCATTTGTGAATATATCTGAATACACACACACACACACACACACACACACACACACACACACACTCACAAAAACACAGGTCGATCAATTCCAGATGTAGTGATGGAGAGAACATAGGGGGTGCTGGAGAAAGAAAGAAGGAGAAATGATATTATTTTAATTAAGGTACAATAAACTTTTCAGAATAGTGGAAAACAGAGGAATTTGAAAGCAAGTAAGGAGTAATTGGGCGAAAAAGACAGTTAATAAAGACAGAATTGTCAAAGTAAAGAGGTATTACATAATTGGCCAGGCTGTTATAGAAGCAGGTGTTTGCTACTGCATAAATGAAATGGACTTAAAGATATGAGCATGCAAGAAGGCCAGGCAGAGAGAGTCACATCTTGTTGGAGAGCAGCATGTGGGCAAACAGAAGGGCCCATGGAGATTGTGTCATGGTCTTGACACTGAGAGTGTGTAGTAGACAGGGTTTTAGTTTCCTTCTGTTGTTGTGATGAAACACTCTGACTAAAATCAACTTGGGGAAGAAAGGGTTTATGTGGCTTACACTTTCAGGTCATGACCAATTATTGAGGAAAGGTCAAAGCAGGAATCTGGAGAAACTCTGTAAGGAATACTGCTTTTCATCCCACTCACAGGCTCTTCTGGCTAGCTCAGAGGCTCATGCTGACCTAGCTTCCTTATCCAGCCCAGGACGACTACATAAGTATGGTGTCACTCACAGTGGGCTGGACCCTCCTGCACCCATTAATAAGCAAGACAATCCCCCACAGCCATGCTTACAGACTAACCTAATAAAGACAGTTATCCAGCTGATACTCATATGATATAATCTTTTTCTTTATTAAGGATTTTTAATTCATTTTATATACCAACCATAGATCCCCCTCTCTTCCCTCCTCTTGCTCTCTCTCAGCCTCCCCACCAACAACCTCCCAAATTCCTCCTCCAATAGGTAAGGCCTCCCATTGGGAGTCAGCAAGACCTGGTACATTCAGTTGAGGCAGGTCCAAGGCCCTGCCCCTGCATCCAAGCTGTGCAAGGCATCCCACCACAGGTAATGGGCTCCAAAAGCCAGCTCGTGCACCAGGGATAGATCCTGATCCCACTGCCCCTTAAGAAGACCCAGCTACACAACTGTCTCTGATGATGTAGTCTGTGTCTCATTGGCAGCACTAACTTGGGCATAATAACCTTTAAAGATCTTTATATCTCAATCTCTGCTATCTGGAAATGTTGCTGCATATGCCCCATAGAAGTTTTAATATCTGATTAAGTTAAAGATCTTGAACGAAATGTTATCATGTTTTCTGTTATCAGGCCCTGAAATATGGCCACAAATAACCTTATGAAAGAACAAACCTGGGCAACAGTTCAAACTTAGAACACTTATCTAGTATATACAAAGCTCTGGGTTTGATTACCAGTGCCAAGAGAGGGAGGGGAAGAGATAGAGAGAGAGAGAGAGACAGAGAGAGAGAGAGAGAGAGAGAGAGAGAGAGAGAGAGAGAGAGAGGAGAGAAGTAACAGAGGAAAGCTTCAGAAAGACAGAGAGACAGGCAGAGGGGAAAGGAGAGGGAAGAAGGAGAAGGAGAGGGAGAGAGATTTGAGTATAGAATGAGGGATGTGGTATAATGATCAGAGCAGATTTTGATGTCATATGTATTGAAGATGGAGAAATCTGTCACAAGCCAAGGGATATTAGAGGCCATTGGAAGCTGAACAAAAAGCCAAGGGAATGTATTTTCTCCTTCAGTGTGTGTAGAAGGAACCCTCCGGGTGCTGACCTTTCACTGTAGTCCATTAGATAGATGACTGTCCTCTGCAACTGCAACTTAAGAGAACCTGTCATCATAAGCCATTGTCTGTAGTTTATGTTTTCCATAACAGGAGGAAACTAATAAATGTATATAATCCTAAGACAATAGAAGTGAATTTCCTGTTTAATTTGGTGGAATTATGGGAATTAATTAAAATTAATCTGTTTCTCAAGAGTTGAGAAATACACAAAAAATCCCACTAATCAGAAAAAATTACAATCTGTAAGTAGGACAAATTTTATCTCAAATGCAGCTTTGTTGCAATCATGGTGCCAAGTGCTCTGCAGCTTCCTAACTGGATTGTCACCTTAGATACATTACTGAACTTTTCTGAGATTATTATTTCATTTGAAGACATGATAATTATATATATTTCTGGGATATCCAGGTTCCCAGCAAATGTTATGGTTGGGAAGTTCAGGGGTGAAGAGAGAAATGAGGTTCCTTTCAGAGGCATTTCCAGTGAGCTCCTTCTTGATATATATGTACATATATATGTATATATATATGTATACATACTTACATACATACATACATACACACATATATATCCATACTTCACAGAGCTGTTTTTAGGATCCAGTATATGAAAGGTGGAGAAGGAAAGGGAGAGAGCCCTGTCTGTTAAGGTCTTAGAACCTAATCCCCACAGAGGACAAGGCCAACAAGGAAACAGAAAAGACCTTCATGGTTATTGGTTTTAAATGAAGTCCAGACAATGGAGCTCCACAAAGACAAGGTCACCTGGAAGAGAAAGGTATCAAGACCTGGTAACAACTAGAATGGGGTGGAGAGATGGCCCCTTTCATGAAGGAAATAAATCTCCCTGAGAAGTTGGGGAGTCCACAATGACAAGAAAAAATTTTCTTCTAGAAGTGTGTTCTAGAATGTAGCTGAATGGCTCAGAGTGAGGTTGGGACCATGATGTTTCCATACAGTCCACAGCAGGGACATTGTGTGAGACAGGGCTGGGTATGGTGGAGGCATGGTCCTAGCTTTAATTCCAGAAGGACCAGGGCAGGAAATAGTCAGAAACTGTGCTCAGATATCAAAAAGGATCTCACTGGAAATGCCTCTGAGAAGCACCCTCATTTCAGCCTTCACCCCTGAACTTCTCAACCATAACATTTGCTGGGAACCTGAGATATCCCAGACCTCCAGATATCCCAGACTTCCAGAGTGATAAGCACTAGAACTTCCTAAGCAGGAAAGATGGAAATGTTGGAAGATGCTACACACTAGGGAGTTGTGTGTAGACTCTTAGGTTCAAACCTCCTTCTTTTGTATTACTCAAACTGGCGAATTTTCCAACATTAGCATAAGCTTTTCAGGAAATCTTCATGTTACATGTACTTTCTCTGGAAGCCTTGGAATTCTTAGTTACTGTTTCCCATTTCCTAATCCTAGGATGAGCAGGCATTTCCTAGAGAAGTTCCTGAGAGATCTGAAAACTACATCTCACACACTTGCACACAGAGAAGATGAGATAAGGGAAGGAAGCTCTTTGACTCACCTGCAGCTAGACAGCTGGGCAGCCTGTACTTCTAACATTATCATACATCTTGTTTCTTGGAAAAGAAAAGGGCATTTCCTCCTTGCACCAATGTTGGAGATTTCTTCCTGTTCTCCAGCTTTATAAAGGGAGTGAGTGGCCATCTGTTACTTCAAGCCACTGTCTGTCATGCAACATGACTCCAGCGACAAAAATCAGCATACTGCTCATTGTGACCATATCTTTTCTCTGCTCTGTAAAGGGTAAGTTGTAGGTTACAACATTTGTAGGTGGGTTATATTAGTGACTACCTTTCTCCTTCAGTAGTGTACATAGTACCTCAAGAACCATGAATGCTAGTCAGTAAGGGTGATGCTTTTAGTTGGGTAACAACTGCACTTATCCATGGTTGACTAAGCAAGTGTTGTCTTCAGCAATGGGCCTTAGCATTAGGGGGTGGAGAGTAACCAACAGCCTGGATAATAGTCTATAACGTTGGTGGAGGGGGTTCCATGGGATACCTTTGCCTAAAGATTCAATAAGATGTAACCCATTTCTTGCAATGGAGGTTTAACTTGGTTGCATAAGATGTATAGTTGGGTCATTGTCTCTCGCACCAAACAACTCCATTTAAATTTCTTTCCTATATGTATATATTTTAAGAACCTTCTACAGTAGTAGGTTTCCCTATAGTTTTCCCAAAAGCCTCTCTCCCTCCCCATTTAGTCCTAGTCTGGTTTTCCCTTTCTCTATCTATAATGTTATATTCTATTTCACTTTGCTTGGGAGATCCTCTCCTCCCTTTTGGTTTCTTATTTGGTACCAAACTGCAAAGGTCATTTTGATAGTAGCACACATATCAAAGCCTTAACAGGTAACATTGGCATAAAAGAGAAAACATGCAATGTTTTCCCTTTGGAGTCTGGGTTACCTCACTCAGGATGACTGTTTCTCACTCCATCCATTCACCAAAAAATTTTATACTTTCATTGTTCTTAATAGCCCAACAACTATGCCATCATGTAAACATACCACATTTTCATTATTCATTCATCAGTTGATGGACATCTAGGCTGTTTCCAATTTCTGTCTATTATGAATACAGCAGTAATGAACATGCATGAACAAAATCTCTCTTGTAACATGTCGAAGACCTTTGGGTGTGTGCCCAAGAGTAGTATAGTTGGATCAATTCTCAGCTTCACTGGGAAACTTCACGTTAACTGCAATACTGGCTGTACTAGTTCGCTCTCCGACCAACAATGCAAAGTCATCTCCTTTCCTGTATCCTCATCAGCATGTGCTACCATTTGTTTTGTTGATCTTTGCCATTTTCACTAGGGTAAACTGAAGTTTCAAGGTTGTTTTAATTTATATTTCCCTGATCACTAGACTGTAAATCATTTCTTTATGATTTTGCAGCCATTTGTGTTTCGGTTAAAGAGAACTCTCTGCTTAGTTCTGTCCCCATTTATCAATTGGGTTGTCTGTTTTTTGATGTTAAGTTCATTCAGTTCTTCATATAATTAGCTAACCATCTACCAGATGTATAATTGGTAAAGAAGAGATCTTTACCCATTCTTCAGGCTGTAGCTTTGCTTGAATGATGGTGTATTTGCCATTCAGAAACTTTTCAACTCTGTGAGGTCCCATTTATTTTTTGCTGTTCATAGTGTCTGTGGTATTGAATTTCCTGACCAGAAAGTCTCTTCCTGTGCCAATTGTTTGAGTTTAGGTCTCTCTCTCTCTCTCTCTCTCTCTCTCTCTCTCTCTCTCTCTCTCTCTCTCTCACACACACACACACACACACACACACACACACACACACACAAACCTGACTATCTTGGAACTCCCTTTGTAGACCAGGCTGGCCTCTAACTCACAGAAATCCGACTGCCGACTGCCTCTGCTTCCCAAGTGTTGGGATTAAAGTCATGCACCACCACCACCTGTTACTTTGTCTTTCATCAGATTCAGGGTATCTGGCCTTATGTTGAGGTCCTTGATCCATTTGGAGGTCTGTTTTCTGCAGGGTAATAGATATGGTTCTATTTTCATTCTCCTACAAATGAGCCATCCACTTTGACCAGCACCATTTGCTTTTATCATTGTGTATTTTGGGCTTCTTTGTCAAGAATAAATTGCCCACAGTTGTGTGGACTTATTTCAGTGGATCTTCATATTCCACTGGCTAACATGTTTGCTCATATGCTAATATCATGTCATATTTTTGCTAGCACTCTGTAGTACAACGTGAAATCTAGCATGATGATGTCTACAGCAGTTCTTTTATTTTTCTGGGTTATTTTTGCTTTGCTGAGATTCTTGTGTTTCTATATGAAGATAAAGATCTTAATTTCAATTTCTGTATAAAATTGTGCATGATTTAATGTCAATTGCTTTTGGTAAGATGGACATTTTACCTATATTAATCCACTGATCTGTGAGCATCGAGATCTTTCCATCTTCTGGTGTCTTCTTCCATTTCTTTCTTCAATGATTTGAAGTTTTTTTTGTTATGCAAGTCTTTCACTTGCTTGGTCAGAGTTATCCTAAAGTACTTTTTAGGCTGTTGTGGAAGTACAGTTTCTATGATTTGTTTCTCACTGTGTTTGTCATTTGTGAATAGAACGGCTACTGATTTTATGCACTGATTTTGTGTATGGCTATATTGGCGAATGTGTTTATTGGCCGTCCTCGTGGAGTCTCTTATTCTTTAATGTGTAAAATCATATCAACTTTTGATAAAGATACTTTGATTTCTTTCAGTGTCATGGTGCTCTAGTTAAGACTTCAAGCACTATATTGAATAGATGTGGAGAGAGTAGGCATCCTTGTCTTGTTCCTGACAAGGAAATGCTTTGAGTTTATTGCCATTTACAATGATAATGGTTTGGAGCTTGAAGTGAATTTCCTATATTATGTTGTATCCCTGGTCTCTCCAGGACATTTATCATGAAAGGATATTGTTTTTGTCAAAGGCCTTTTCTGCATGTCCTGAGATACTCATGTTGGTTTTGTCTTATAGTCTGTTTATATAGTACGTTATGCTCATTAATTACATATGTTCAGCAATCCCTGAATGTCTGGGATGAAGCTAACTTGATAGTAGTAGATAATCATTTTGATGTGTTCTTGAGCGTGGTTTAAAAGCACTGTATTGAAAAGTTTTGGGAGGACAGCGGAACCCATGGCTGATGTATAAAATTTAAAACACATAATAATAAAGAAAAAAAAAAGAAAAGTTTTGCATCTATCTTCATAAGGAATTCTGGCCTATAATTTTCAATTTGTTGTTGTGTCTTTATGCGTTTTCAATCAGGGACTCCATCAAAAGAATTAGGAAACGTTTCTTCAATTTCTATTTTGCAGAATAATTTGGAGGATGTTGGTGTTAGCTCTTTGAAGGTGTGGTAAAAATCTGTGCTGTACTCATCTGGCTCTGGGCTTTTTTGGTTTTGGAGAACTTTAATTGCCACTTCTGTTTCTCTAGGTATTATGAGTCTATTTAAATGGCTTATTTCATCTTGGTTTAATTTTGGTAGGTCGGACATTGCAAGAAACTTGTCCGTTTCTTTTAGATTTTCCAGTTTGTGCAAACAGACTTTTTTTTTTAATCTGTCCTTCTGATTCTTTGAATTTCCTGGGTGTCTGTTGTAAGATCTCCCCTTTCCACTCTAATTTTATTTATTTAGATTTTCTTTCTCCATCTTTTGACTGTTCTGGCTAAGGATTTGTCAATCTTGTTGATTTTCTCAAAGAACCAACTCTCCACTTCATTGATTCTTTGTATTGGTTGTTTTGTCTTATTTCTTCATTTTCAGCCATGAACTTAATTTCTTTACATTGACTGTTTGTGTGGTATTATTATTCTTGTTTTCCTAGATCTCTTAGGTGTGTCATTAAGTTACTAATATAAAATCACTCTAGGTTTTTTTTTTTTAATTTACATAGACACTTAGTGCTGTGAACTTGTTTCTTAGCACTGCCTTCCTTGTGTCTCAGAGGTTTGGGTATACTGTGGTACCATTTTCATTCAATTCTGATAAGTTTTTCATCTCCTTCTAGATTTCTGTCTCATTTTCATTCTGTGCTTAGCTTTTCAATTCCACAAGTTTGTATATTTTCTATTGTTTTGTTGTTGTTGAAATCCAGTTTTAATCCCAAGTGGTCAGATGAAAAGCAGGGTGTGGTTTTTCAGCTTTTTTTTTTTTAATATCTGTTGAGAGTTTTGGTTAGATGGCCATTTTTACTATATTAAGCCTACTGATCCATGACCTTTGGAGATCTTTTCATTTTCAGTTTTTTTCTCCATGTGTTAAAGATTTGTTGTAAATGTCTTCCAATTGCTGGGTGATAGTCAGACAAAGATATTTTTAAGGCTATTGTGAAAGATATTGTTTCTTTGATTTCTTTCTCAGTCCATTTGTCATTTGTATATAGAAAAGCTACTGATTTTTGTGTATTGATTTTGTATTTTGCTACTATGAAACATTACTTGAAAGTGTTTATCAGTTGTAGAATTTTACTGGTGAAATTTTAAGGTGTCTTACATGTATGCAATCATAAAAAAGGTACAAATAAAGATTCTTTGATCTTTCCCTTCCTATTTGTATCCCCCGGTCTCTCTCAGTTTCCTTGTTGTTCTAGTAAGGACTTCAATTACTATATTGAACAGGTATGGCAGATCCTCAGGAAAATGGGAATTGATCAACCTCAAGACCCAGCTACACCATTTGGACATTTATTGAAAAGATGCTTCATCCTATCACAGAGACATCTGCTCAGCCATGTTCATTGTTACTCTATTCATAATATCCAGAAATTGGAAAAAATTCTAGATGTCAACAGATGAATGTATATAGGAAATATGGCACAAAATATACACAATGTATCATAAAATGTATTCATAGGTAAATATGAGTAGAACTAGAAAAAAAATCATCCTGAGTGAGGTGTCCAGGACCAAGAAAGATACATTGATATATGTTTGCTTACACGTGGATATTAGCTGTTAAGTCAATGCTATCCAAGCTACAATCTGTAGAAAGGAGAAGTTAGAGTAAGGGACTAGAAAGGACCAATAAATGTCCTCAGCAATGGGAAATAGAAAAGGTAGTTATGGAAGGATGTCAGGAGAGATTGTATTGAGGGATTTATTAAGGCAACTCCATGTAGTTAAAAGGGAGGTTTATTTTGGAGGAGTAACTTACAACAGGTAAAGGGATAGGTTTGAGGGTCTGGGAGAGGTGAAGTGCAGTCCAGCAGTGTTCTCATGAGAACTCTGCTCTGTCTACCACCCAACATCCAGGATTACCAGGTCTTGGTCCTTCCTAAAGTTACTTATCCTTTAATTCTTCATCTTACTTTCTTTATACTGCAACATTTTCAATTTCTCTAGCTTAAATGTTCATGGCCCTAAATGTATGTTGAAAGTTGGGTTGTACTGTTCTTGACAGGATGATAATAAGAAATTGGGAGAATCTGTCCAACTCCATGTGGTTGGCTCAGGCAGCCTACATCAGATCTTTGATATTCATATTCTTATCTGTCCATTCCCAGAATTTAGAGTGGAGAGAACTTTTTCCTGTCCTGAAGGCATCCCTTTCCAGAATCATGCAGGGGTCATCACAACGTACAACCCAGTCTTTCCCAGGTTATTGTTTCTTCTTCTGGCCCACAGCACAATGCTTGAAACTGACCCCAAATCAACCTCTTACACCTGGCTTTGTCTTTTCAGCTCTGCAATGTGTTGTGTGTATAGAACTTACATCTACCAAGAGTTATGAGTCATCAAAAGAAGCCTGTGAAACAAAAATAGACCAGAAGTGTTTCCTAGTGACAGTCTCTAAAGGTAAGTGAGAACTTGGGGTATTCAGAGTGATTATGCTTGCCCTTGAGGAATGCTGCCTTCCTCAGATTCTTGGGCAGAGATTGAGAGTATGGGAGGTTGTAATTCTGTACAAAAGTAGGAAAGGGCGAGGCTGCTTTAGGTATTGATTGCCAATAATGATAGTTCAAATAAATTATTTAAGATGAGTAATAATTTTTGAATGTTCTCTTTTTCTTTAATGTTTTAAATTAATTTTATATACCCAACTCAATTTCCCCTCTCATCCCTCCTCCCACTTTCTCCAGCACTACTTTTTCCTCCCCCAACCCCTTCTGCCGTCCTCCAACAGGGTAAGTTCTCCCATGGGGGCACAGCTAAGCCTAGTACATTCAGTTGAGGCAGGATCAAGTTGCTCCCCACTTAATCAGGGGTGAGCAAGGTGTCCGATCATACATAATGGGATCCAGAAATCCAGCTATGCACCAGGGATAGATCCTGATCACACTGCCAGGGGCTCCTCAAACAGACCCAGCTACACAACTGCTCCGGTATGCAGAGGGTTTAGTTTGGTCCAATGCAGGTTTCACAGCTGTTGGTCTGATGTCCATGAGTTCCTATGAGCTTGGTTCAGTTGTTTCTGTAGATTTCCCCCATCATGATCTTGACCCCATCTTGCTCATATAACACCCTTTTCCACTCTCTCTTTGACTGGTCTACTCCAAGAGCTGAGCCTGGTCCTTCGTTTTGGATCTCTGCATCGGCTTCCATCAGTTACTGGATGAAGGCTCTGTGAGGACAGGGTATTCACCAGTCTGATTACCAGGGTAGGCCAGTACAGGTACCCTCTCCACTATTGCAAGTATTCTATTCTGGGGTCGTCCTTGTGGATTCCTGAAAATCTCCCTAGCACTAGGTTTCTCCCTTACGCCATAATATCTCCCTCTTTCAAGATATCACTTTCATTGCTCTCCCACTCCATCCCTCCCCCAGCTCAACCATCCCATTCCTTCACGTTCTTGTCCCCCATTTCCTACCCTCTAATGCCTCCCATCATCCCCTGTTTACTCATGTGGATCTCATCTGCTTCCCTTTCCCAGGTGATCTGTAAATCCCTCTTAGGGTCCTCCATGTTTAATAGATTCTCTGGAGCTGTGGGTTGTAGTCTGGTTATCCTTTGCTTTACAACTAGTAACCACTTGGAGTGAGTACATACCATGTTTGTCTTTCTGAGTCAGGGTTACCTCACTCAGGACAATATTTTCAAGTTTCACCATTTGCCTGAAAATTTCATGATGTCATTTTTTTTTTTTTTTTTTTTTTTTACAACTGAGTAATACTCCACTGTGTATATGCACCACATTTTCTTTTTCCATTTACCAGTTGAGGGGCATCTAGGTTTCTTCCAGGTTCTGGCTATTTTGAATAATGCTGATATAAACATAGCTGAGCATGTGTCCATGTCGTATGATTAAGCACCCCTTGGGTACATTGCCAAGAGTGGCACCACTGGGTCTTGAGTTAGATTGATTCCCAGTTTTCTGAGAAACTGCCATACTGATTTCCAAAGTCACTGTAAAAGTTTGCACTACCACCAACAGTGGAGGAGTATTCTTGATGACCCTCAGGTATTCATAGGTAAATATAATCATGGATGAAGGGATTTATACACCAAAATTCTACTCAGCAGCTTTGTGAATAGAGTACTCTCTGTGTGAAAAATTAACAGATGAATGATTGACCATCTTCCAGGAATCCTGTATCTTCTCATTGATGAAGTTATGATTTCATTCCAAAATGTTTATGGTTTCTCTTTTGCCTTTCTTCCTCTGCAGGTGAACATCATCTTACAATTAATGAATGTAGTAGTAACTGCAGTAATGCTATTCCAAATCAATCTCAACATACATGCTGCGATTCACATTCTTTGTGTAAAACGGTATAAGGCTCGGTCCTTTCTTGGCCTGTTCTACTTAGGTAAGCACTTATCCCTTCTCTGAACTCTTGTAGCCTCATAAGACTGAACCATTTATGTCCAGCACTGCCAAGACCCTGACACCTGTCTTTACTTAGCATCAGGTGTTGATATTTCAACAGTTGAATTGTCTGTCTCCATTTCTAGGATTCTGATTTTCTTTTCCCCCCTCCATCCTTTCAGCATTGACTGACATACAGCACACTCTCCCCCGTCCTCTCTAGATTGTTACCTTCTTACAACATGTGTCCTAACTGATAAATGCTGTGATTAGGGGCTGGTTTCCCTGTGACTGTGATAGACCTGACACCTACCTTTAGTGAAGCTTCACTTCAGTGATGCCTTTTCTGCCAGGCTGGCAAACGAGACCTCCAGCATCTTACTCCCTTATTCTTCTTCAGAGAATGTAGGGCATGTGTTATGTTGTGTCCTGAGAAAAACAATGAAAGGCGGAAAGATTCATTTTATCTCTTGATTTCAAGGTTTCCTTCATCATCTTGGGAGGATGCAGTAGAACAGCTTTTAAACTCATGGTCTGTTGAAAGCATAGCTGTGTAAAAATAGGAAGAAATCAAGAAAAGATACAGCACCCAAGGAAACATCCCTAGTTACCTACTTCCTCCAACCAGACTCCTCAAGAAAAATTCTCCCATGTTTAACATTCGGTAAAACGTTAAAATGCATTGTTTGTTAGACCAGAGACCTCACATGCTAATCATCTCAGGAAATGTCCTCACAGACACACTCAGAGGTGTGCTTGTGGAATCCCTCAGACATCCTCAGTGCCATCAAGTGCCTAGGGTGAGACATCCCGGATGAAGGAGCTCCTGCAACAGAGTGTCCATCTCCACTGTCTGATCACTCACACATGTTCTTCCTTGTCCTTCTGGAAAGCTCTGCTCATTAGCTTTACTTTAGCATATTCCATAGTTTTTGAAGTTGGGGTTGTTGAAATATTTATTTTTCTAATTTCTTTAGATTTTATGTTCAGTCTATAAAATGTAGGCTTTGCTGTCTGGAGGAAACACTGCTAGTGATTCCATCCTCAAGACAGAGCTTCTTACACTGTCAGTGGACATTTCAAAGCCTTAGAAACATGAATAGGTCATGGCATGTGTTTGTATATATTAAAAACAATTATTTATTACAAATATTGAAAATCATTTTTTTTCAGAGCTATTCATTGAGTTATAATCCTGGAGCACGTCATCATGCCTTCTCCTATTGAATGATACCTCCAGCCTCATACCCTGGTGTCTACATAATATTCCTTGGATACTGTTCCTATTCTACATGTATACATTTATTTTACATTGGATGCTGTGCAAAACATTTTATGCCTTATAAAATTGATTTCACTGTTCAATATGTTTTCTTAGATTCTGTTCAATTAAATTTGTTTTACTCTTATTTATTCATATGTGTGAATGTGCCCATTCTACTGGCCATATGTAGAGTTCAAAAGAGAAGTTCTAGAAGATAATGCACTCCTTCCACCATGTTAGTTCTGAGAAATTGACACTAGGTTGTCAGGCTTAGAAAGTAGTTCACTTACACATTGAATCATCTCATCCGCCCTGAGTTTTTAAAGTGATAATGAGATCACCAATAAGATGGTGCATTGGGGAAAGACACTTGATATAAGTTCTGTTAGCCTGAGTTCAATTTCTGGGTCCTACACGATTGGCACAGCCATATCTGATATAAGTGACAAAAGTCATAAGGCCAGCACAGCTGCTTGACAAAGATCTAGCAAAGCTGGGCTGCATGACGGTCGCTGTGCCACCTTTGGTTTTCATCTCCATCTGTTACATACTTGGTGGACTTTTAAGATTTGTACAATTTGGGGATATAGGATTGATGGAAAATTCCTTATGAATCTTTCATGCCATCTCCCTGAAGTATTGCTTCTGATCTTCCCCCAGGAACGTCCTGAACATACTATCTTCCTGCTTTTTGGGAGATATCCTTATCTACTTGAAGGTCTTTCTTATGCCTTGGATGTTGTTGACACACATAAAGAAGCCAGAGGTCTCTTTATGAGGCTGTGAGACATTCTTGAAATATCTGTCCTTGTACCAGGAACAAGATATTCAAAACAAAGTAAACTTTAAAAGGTCAACAATATTTAGTGGGCTAGAGGAGTTGGCCACAGTTCAGATTGCACGTTTCTTCCCACTATGCATACTCAGGCAATTATGTGGCATACACAGCAACAAAGTTAGATTAGCTGAAGCTACCTCTGCCCTACACAGAGACTTATATTGATGAGCAAAGAATGGAGTGGAAATATGATAAATATTGAGATGTCAGGACCTCCCTCTCTTAAAAAATTTAGCACATGCAGAGTCACTGTGATGTCTTACAACCAATGCACAACAGAATGTCAGAATGTTTATATTAGACATATAAACAAATTCTACATAGATACAAAATATAAAGATGATATTATGCCAGAATTTGAATAATAACTGCAGAAGCTTTGGCCTGAGGACTTTTCTTGTGTACTCTGACTATTAAGAGTTAATAATACACTGCTTGGGACATGGCAATATGCCTGGACTGGGTTGAAAATTTTGTTTTGTTCTAGCATCCTTGATACAACCAGAACTACCAGCCTGAGAACAGGCTGTCATATGCCTCTCGATTCTTAAAAATTGCATTATGGGTTAATGAGTAAAGATTATAACTCTGTTTATCAATGATGTCAAAACTTGAGGGGAAATGATTGGAAATGATAACTGCTTTGTCATAATTTACTAATCATCACTAAAAGGTGAGCAAGAGGAAGTGAAACACATGTCCACAACCAAAAATGATATGATCTATGTTTTGAAACCAACATAAATGTATCTCTGCTTACTAAATTCATTATAAATAAAGAAGCATTCTGGTTGCTAGTCAGTTAGGTTGTAAGATTCTCCACACCACCATGGCCTGGCTCACCTCCTTGCCTGGCCAACTCCTTACATCCTCTCCTGGGACCTGTCCACTGTTGGGAATGGATCCCAGTACATGATCGAAGAGGAGACGTGACTTCTGCAAGTTTACCTCTGATTTCCATAATCCTGAAGTAGCAATTCTGTGCTCACTCCCCACATATGCACACACACTAACTTACTATGATAAAAATACAATGAAAGCAGATAATCACAGTATCATTTACACACAGTAAAATTGATGGACTTTTAGCCACACCACCTTCTACAACTCAGCATGTATAAGCCTGCTGCTAATAATCACCACCAGCTCATGGGTCACACCACACAGAGTGGACAAGCCCTCCCATATATACCATCATTAAGAAAATGTGCTTCAGAACTTCCTACAGCCAGATCTCATGTATGTGTTTTCTCAACAGAGGTTCTCTTCTTCCAGATAACTAATTTGTGCTAAACTGACATAAAAATAGCCAGAAAACCTACTATTAAAGTGGAAGTTTATCTGTTTAACAGTAGCATGCTTTTCATGAAGCTGGGTGCATCAGAGTTTGGTGCATGTATGCTTATCTTAAACATGACTATCTTAGTAATGTCTTCCCAGTTAATTGTTCCCATAGTTAGAAAGAAGTGCTCTGAATATTTTCTCATTAGTTTTAGTTTGCACTCTCTTTTTCTAGTAGGTGAGTCTCTGTGAGCTCCAGGCCAGCCTAGTTGACATATAGAGTTCCAGGCCAGATAGGGCTACCTTGAGAGACCCTGTCTTAAAAAAAAAGGTTATTAAATACTGTTGATGTTGTTAGAATGGCTAGTTCTATGTTGAGCTTCTGGTGAGTCTTCATTTTTAACTTTTTTTTTTTCATTTTTTGAGACAGGGTTTCTCTGTGTAGCTTTCCGCCTTTCCTGGAACTCACTTGGTAGCCCAGGCTGGCCTCGAACTCACAGAGATCTGCCTGGCTCTGCCTCCCGAATGCTGGGATGAAAGGTGTGAGCCACCACCACCCAGTTTATTTTTAACATCTTTAATGCTTACTATGCATGATCAAAACTTTGGGAGCAGGGTATTAGACAGGCTATTAGACTTAAGCAGAGCATCCTTGAGCATGGAAACAGCTAAGTAGCCCTTTTGCAGCCAATTGACCTGGCTGTTTGGACTCTGCAGTCACTACAGACTACCACTACAGCCATGATTGAGAAGGTGCTCCAGTGTTCTAATGTCCTTGCAAAGCAGAGTGGACTTTAGATATTTCTTCTTACTCAGCCAGATGGGAGGTACATTCCTAGGTGTAACTGAAGAAGCTTTGTGTTTGACATTGAGGGCTGAGCTTTGAATAGTACCAGCACAGTCCTTTCTTTTTTGGGGGGGGGTCTAATTTTTCATTTCATGATTTAATTTAATTTTTCGTATCAGCCATGGGTTCCCCTGTCTTCCCCCTCCCGCACCCACTCCTACTTTTCCCCCAGGCTACCCCCCATTCCCATCTCCTCCTGGGCAAAGACTCCCCTGGGGATTCAGCTCAATCTGGTAGATTCAGTACAGGAAAGGCCCCTCCTCCCAGGCTGAGCAAAGTGTCCCTGCATAAGCCCCAGGTTCTAAACAGCCAGCTCACTCACTAAGGACAGGTCCAAGTCCCACTGCCTAGGGGCCTCCCACACAGTTCAAGCTATTCAACTGTCTTACTTATCAAGTGGGCCTGATCCAGTTGGGAGCTCCTCAGCTTTTGGTTCATAGTTCATGTGTTTCCATTCATTTGGCTATTTGTCCCTCTGCTTTTTCCAATTTTGGTCTCAACAATTCTCACTCATACAATCCCTCCTCTTTCTCACTAATTGGACTCCTTGAGCTCTACCTGGGGCCTGGCTGTGGATCTCTGCATCCACTTCCATCAGTCATTGGATGAGAGTTCTAGCATGACAGTTAGGGTCTTTGGCCATCTGATCACCAGACTAGGTCAGTTTGGGCTTTTTCTCGACCGTTGCCAGTAGTCAACAGTGGAGGTATCATTGTGGATTTCGGGGGACCTCTCTACCACTTAGCTTCTTCCTATTCTCATGTGGTCTTCATTTATCATGGTCTGTTATTCCTTGTTCTCCATCTCTGTTCTTGATCCAGCTGGGATCTCCTGGTCTCCTAAGCTCTCTTTCCCTCAAACCTTGCCCTTCATTACCCTGACTCACATCAGGTTGTTCATGTAGATCTTATCCATTTCTCTGTCATTGGGCGATCCCTGTGTCTTTCTTAGGGTCCTGTTTTCTTTGTAGCCTCCCTGGAATTGTGAGTAGCAGTCTAGCCATCTTTGTTTTACATCTAATATTCTCCTATGAGTGAGTACATACCATGTTTGTCTTTCTGAGACTGGGTTATCTTACTAAGGATGATTTTTTTCTAGATCCATCCATTTGCCTGCAAACCTCATGATGTCATTTTTTTCTCTGTTAAGTAGTACTCCATTGTGTATATGTACCACATTTTCTTTATCCATTCTTCAGTTGAAGGGCATCTAGGTTGTTTCCAGGTTCTGGCTATTACAAACAATGCTGTTATGAACATAGATGAGCATACCTTGTGGTATGATTGAGCATTCCTTGGGTATATGCCCAAGAGTGCTACAGCTGGGTCTTGGGGGAGATGGATTCCCAATTTTCTAAGGAAGCGCCATATTGATTTCCAAAGTGTACAAGCTTCCATTCCCACCAGCAGTGGAGGAGAGTTCCCCTTGTGCCACATCCTCTCCAGCACAAGCTGTCTTCTGTGTTTTTGATCTTAGCCAATCTGACAGGTGTAAGGTGGAATCTCAGAGTCATGTTGATTTGCATTTCCCGGATAATTAGGAATGTTGAGCAATTCCTTAAATGTCTTTCAGCCATTTGAACTTCCTCTGTTGAGAATTCTGTTATTTCTATAGCCCATTTCTTAATTGGACTGTTGGGCATTTTGTTGTCTAATTTCTTGAGTTCTTTATATATTGTGGATATCAACCCTCTGTCAGATGTGGGATTGGTGAAGACCTTTTCCCATTCTGTAGGCTGTCACTTTGTCTTGTTGACCATGTCCCTTGCTCTACAAAAGCTTCCTAGTTTCAACAGGTCCCATTGATTGATTGTTTCTCTCAGTGTCTCTGCTACTGGTATTTTATTTAGGAAGTGATCTCTGGTGTCAATGCATTCAAGACTTCTTCCTTCTTTCTCTTCTATCAGGTTCAGAGTAACTGGATTTATGTTGAGGTCTTTGATCCACTTGGATTTAAGTTTTGTGCACAGTAACAGATATGGATCTATTTGCAGCCTTCTACACATTGACATCCTGTTATGCCAGCACCATTTGTTGAAGATGCTTCCTTTTTCCATTGTATATTTTTGGCTTCTTTGTCAAAAATTATATGATCATAGGTGTCAGGATTGATGTCAGGGTCTTCAATTTGATTTCATTGGTCCACATGTCAATTTTTATGCCAGTACCAAGCTATTTTTATTACTGTAGCTCTATAGTGGAGCTTGATGTTGGGGATTGTGATGCCTCCAGAGGTTGTTTTGTTGTATAGGATTCTTTTGGCTATCCTGGGTTTTTTACTTTTCCATATGAATTTGAGTATTATTCTTTTGTGAAGAATTGTGTGGGATTTTGATGGGGATTGCATTGAATCTGTAGAATGCTTTTGGTAAGAATGTCATTTTTACTATGTTAATCCTGCCTATCCATGAGCATGGGAGATCTTTCCATTTGCTGACAGCTTCTTCAATTTTTTTTCAGGGACTTAAAGTTCTTGTCATATAGGTCCTTTACTTGCTTAGTTAGAGTTACCTCAAGGTATTTTATATCATTTGTGGCTATTGTAAAGGGTGATGTATCTCTGATTTCCTTCTCAGCCTGTTTGTCTATTGTATATAGGAGGGCTACTGATTCTTTCGAGTTGATCTTGTATCCTGCTATATTGCTGAAGGTGTTTATAAGCTGTATCATTTCCTTGATTGAATTTTGGGTGTCACTCATGTATACTATCATGTAATCTGCAAATAGGGAAAGCTTGACTTCTTCCTTTCCAATTTGTATCCCCTTAATCTCCTTATGTTGTCTTATTGCTCTGGCTAGAACTTTAAGTACTATATTGAATAAGTTTCGGGAGAGGTGACAGCCTTGCCTTATTCCTGATTTTAGTGGAATTGCTTTGAGTTTCTCTCCATTTAATTTGATGTTGGCTGTTGGCTTGCTGTAAATTGCTTTTATTATGTTTAGGTATGTTCCCTATATTCCTGATATCTTCAAAACCCTTATCATGAAGGGGTGTTGGATTTTGTCAAATGCCTTTTCTGCATCTAGTGAGATGATCATGTGGTTTTTTTCTTTCAGTTTTTTACCTGGTGTATTATATTGATAGACTTTTGTATGTTGAACCACACTTGCATCCCTGGGATGAAGTCTACTTGATCATGGTGGATAATTGTTTTGATGTGTTCTTGGAGTCTGTTTGCCAGTAATTTATTGAGTATTTTTGCATCAATATTCATGAGGGAGTTTGGTCTATAGTTCTCTTTCTTTGTTGTATCTTTGTTTGGTTTAGGAATCAGGGTAATTGTAACCCCATAGAAGGAGTTTGGTAATATTCCTTCTGCTTTTATTGTGTGGAACAACTTCAGAGTTGATGATCTGGTAGAATTCTGCGCTGAAACCATGTGGTCCTGGGCTTTTTTTGGTTGGGAGACTTTTAATGACTGATTCTATTTCCTTAGGGGTTATTATACTATTTAAATTGTTTATCTGTTCTTGATTTAACTTAGGTATGTGGTACCTATGCGGAAAATTATCTATTTCTTTTAGATTTTACAGTTTTGTGGAGTAGAGTTTTTTGAAGTATGAACTGATGATTCTCTGGATTTCCTCATTGTCTGTTTTTTGTTCCCCTTTTCATTTCTGATTTTGTTAATTTGGATGCCTTTTCTCTGTCTTTTATTTAGTTTTGATAAGGGCTTGTCTATCTTCTTGATTTTCTCAAAGAACCAACTCCTTGTTTCATTAATTTTTTGTATTGATCTCTTTGTTTCTATTTTATTGATTTCAGGTGTCAATTTGATAATTTCCTGCCATCCATTCTTCCTGGAGAGTTTGCTTCTTTTTTTTCTAGAGCTTTCAGGTGTGCTTTTAAGTCACTAGTATGAGATTTCTCCAACTTCCTTATGTGGACATTTAGTGCTATGAATTTCCCTCTTAGCACTGCTTTCATAGTGTCCCATAAGTTTGGGTATGTGGTGTATTCATTTTCATTGATCTCTAGGAAGTCTTTAATTTCTTTCTTTATTTCTTCCTTTACCCATTGGTGATTCCATTGAGCATTATTCAGTTTCCATGAGATTGTAGGTTTCCGTAGTTTTTTGTTGTAATCTAACTTTAAACCATGGTGATCTGATAGAACACAGGAGGTTATTCCAATTGTTTTGTATCTGTTGAGATTTGCTTTGTGGCCAAGTATGTGGTCGATTTTAAAGAAGGTTCCATGAGGTGCTGAGAAGAAGTTATATTCTTTTTTCTTCGGGTGGAGTGTTCTGTAGATATCAATTAAGTACATTTGAGTCATAACATCAGTTAAGTCCTTTATTTCTCTGTTAAGTTTTAATTTGGCAGATCTGTCCAGTGATGAAAGTGGGGTATTGAAATCTCCCACTCTTAATGTGCGGGGATTTATATGTGATTTAAGCTTTAGTAATGTTTCTTTTACATATGTGGGTGCCCTTGTGTTTGGGGCATAAATGTTCAGAATTGAAACTTCATCTTGGTGAATCTTTCCTGCGATGATTATGTAATGTCCTTCTTGCTCTCTTTTTGGGTCATGACTTTGTTGGCTTTAGTGTTTTCTTTGACTGATGAATCTATTTCTTCTACCGTATCTTCAACACCAGAGATCCTCTCTTCCATCTCTTGCATTCTGTTGATTATACTTGCATTTGAAGTTCCTGTTCGTTTACTCAGATTTTTTATTTCCAGCATTCTCTCTGCTTGTGTTTTCCTGATTTTTTTCTATTTCCCTTTTCAGGTCTTGGACTGTTTCCCTAATCTGTTTCATTGCCTTTTCATGATTTTCTTTCAGGGGTTTATGCTGTGGGATGGTCTGTATGTCAAATGTGTTGCTCTGATTGGTTAAAATAAATAAAGTGCTGATTGACCAGTAGCCTGGCAAGACGGATAGGGTAGGTGGGACAAGGAGGAGAAGAACTGTTGGAAGTAAAAGGCTGTGGGGAGAGACACTGCCAGCTGCTGCCATGACAAGAAAGATGTAAGGTACCGGTAAGCTACGAGCCAAATAGCAAAGTATAGATTAATAAAAATGGGTTAATTTAAGATAGAAGAAGTATATAACAAGCAGCCTGCCACTGCCATACAGTTTATAAGTAATATAGGCATCTGAGTGATTATTTTATACGTGGGTTGTGGGACTGCGGGGGCTTGGTGGCACCTGGAGAGAAGCTCTCCAACTACAGATTTATTGTGTTCTTCTGCTTTATTTGTCCTTTCCTCTAGTTTTTTTTTATAGTGTTCTTCTCATTTTTTGTTTGTCTATTCCTCCACTTCATTTTTTATTTCTTCTAATATAAGGCTCTAGCCTCTTCATGATGTTATTCATAAGGTTGTTTTCTTCTGTTTCTTGCATTTCGTGATGTTCAGGTCTAGCTGTTGGAGGAGGGCTAGGTTCTGGTGATGGTGTGTTGCTCTTTATTTTGTTGTATGTACTTCTGTCTCGACGTCTGCCCATTTCCTTGTGGATTCATTCTTGGTCTTATCAGCACACTTGGTCCAGACAGAGCTGACAGATTCAGGAAGCCTCTCTCTGGTCTAGATGGAAGCTCTGGGCTGGATGAGAGCTGGGAGTTGGTCTCTGAGTCTCAGGCAGATGGGTGTGGGGGCAGGGCATGGGGATTGCAGGGTCTGCTGGGGGTCTTGGAGAAGGGGAACCTTCCCGGTGGGGGTGGGGGTGTTCTGCCCTATGTCCAGAACCTGGGGCAAGTTGGGAAGGTTTTCCCTGGCATGGCTAGTGCCCAGGGATGGCACCTAGGTGCAGGCCTCTCTGGCTATGACCCCATGCACTCACCTCTGGTCCAGATGGGAGTGCTGGCCGCATGGGGCCTGGGGGCTGGTCTCTGAGTCTCAGGAAGTGGCTGGGGTCTCCTACTCTTGTCCAGATGATAGCTCCAGGGGTGGGATGGGAGCTGGGGGCTGGTCTCTGAGTCTCAGGAATTGGCTGGGGTCTCCTACTCTTGTCCAGTTGGGAGCTCCACGGGTGGGATGGGAGCTGGGGGCTCTGGTCCAGATGGGAGTTCCTGGCTCTTGCCCAGATGGGTGCTCTGGGGTGGGATGGGAGCTGGGGGCTGGTCTGTAAGTGTCAGGAAGTGGCTGGGGTCTTGGGCAGATGGGTGTGGGGGCAGGGTGTGGAGATTGCAGGGTCTGCCTACAGTCTTAGGAAAGGGGAACCTTCTCACAGGGCCCACCTGATGGCCAGAAACTGGGGCCAAGTTGGGCAGGTCTTCCCCAGGATGACCTGTGCCCAGGGATAGGTTCTTTCTTTAAGTGAGTGATGTGCATACACCTTTGCTATACTACACTTTGACTAGACAAGCAAGTTGCTCTGTTCATTTTTCCAGTCATCCTGGACACCCCCTCCTATGCTGCCCCCTGGTGCTGCAACTCAGGCTTGGTAAAAGTCTTCTTCCAAATGTTTTTCCTTGTCTAGCTTTTTTTTTTAAGTACAGATAGTAATATTTATAGAAATAAGCATTTATATCAAAAAAATCTGCAAGATCTCATAAAGATATAAGTAATACAATTCAAGAACCTAGGAAAGCCAGAAATAAAATCCAAAAATTAGTAGAAGGAAATACATAACATAGATCACAGCAGAAATAAATGGAGAAATTTATACATGTGTGCCACCTCTGCCCAGCTTTTCTTTACTTTTTACATTTTTATTCATCTATTTATTTTACATCCCTGCTGCAGCCTCTCCCATCATTCTCCCCTCCCAGTCCCTCTCCCCATAACCCTTTCCCACACTTTAAGCCCCTCTTTTTCCATCTCTATCCAGCAAAGGGCAGGTCTCCTATGAGTATCAGTAAAACATGGCATATCAAGTTGCAGTAAGACTAAACACCTCCCCATGTATCAAGGCTGGGTTAGGTAACCCAGTATTATAAATAGGGTCCCATGAGCCATTAAAAGAGTCAGAGATAGCCCCTGTTCTGCAATAATGGATAAGTAGCTTGAACTGTCTCCTGTGACCAGACTGGTTCCTGGCCCTATAGTCCTCGGACAGGAGTTATCCAGCAACTGATGGAAACAGATGCAGAGACCCACAGCCAAACTTTAGGCTGAGTTTGGGATTTCTGTGGAGAGGTAGGAGAAAGGAATGGAGGATTCAGAGGGATCAAGGAAACCAGGGGAAGACTCACACAATCAACTCTCCTGGGCTCACAGGCAGAGATTGAACTGACAATCAGAGAGCCTGCAGGGGACTGACCTAGGCACTCTGCATACATGTTACAGTTGTGTAGCATTGTCCTCTTATGGGACTCCTAACAGCAGGAACAGGGGCTGTCTCTGACCCTTGTCTAGTTTTTACCTATAGCATTAGCAGAGCAGGTTGAGCTGTTAGCATGGAGGGAGGAAGAGAAACAAGGGGTCACTGTGTGTTGCTGGTGGTAAGATTACTCAGTTGGCTGTGTATACCACTGGCACCAAGGAAGGAACGCAGCAGAGAGGAATAAGGAAATAAGTAAGTCACAGAAGAGGGATTTGGTACATTGCCTATGTGGGAGGGGCGTACTTTGAAGTCTGCTTCTGGTCCCTCTTGTACCCACTCTCCAATGTCCTTGCCTGGGTGTATTTGTTATAAATCACCTAGAAGCTGTCTGCTCTTTTCTGTGAGTGGTCTCTTATCACCAGCTCTCTGGCACTAACACAGCATGCTGCAAGAACCTGCCCAGGAGAAATGGAAAATCTAATGAAGCTGTGTCTCTTTCTTCTCTGTTTTGAAAATGGTAAGTATTGTCTGAAAGAAGAAAAGTAAATCAGCTCTTATTTTACTCTGTTTTGTCTGTGGTGTTAGATCATGGCTTTGTTGAGAGCATATCTGTAGCCATAACATTTGTGCAGCGCAGCTATCCAGAGGTCAGAGGATCTCTGTCTGCTCTTTGGGAAGGGACAGTAATGGTACACTCCTCCTCTCATGAGCCTTTATCTTGTCAGCTTTCACTCTAAGGTGTGTACTGTGTCATTCTTACAAAAATCAGGAACATGTTCATGGGAAGCAGATGTGCACTACACAACCTGGTGAAACTTGTATGACCCATAGAACCTGGTATACCCAGGAAAGTGAGTACATGCTACATGATCCGTAGAATTTCTGTTTCTCCTTCAGGAGTCAAACCACCATCTCTAAGACATTGTACCTGAGGGAACAGTCAACCAATATCCGGATGTGATATATGGAACCTTGTGCTGGGGTCAACACTTGGAGAATGCTAAAGCTAAGGCATATCTTGAATGAATCAGCTGTCTGTCCATCATTGTATTGATATATTCATCAATCCTATTACAATAAACATCTCTGCTATTTAAAATCTGTCTTAATTACTTTTTATTACCACAAGAAAACACCATCACCAAGGAAACTTATTTTTAAAGCATTAAATTTTTAGTGGGATCACAGCTCCAGAAGGGTAAATGTCCATGATCATCATTGTGGGGAGCATGGCAGCATCACAGTAGTTGATAACTTAAATCTTGAGGTATATTTATGAGATGTGTGGTGAGAGAGAGAGAGAGAGAGAGAGAGAGAGAGAGAGAGAGAGAGAGAGAAGAGAAGAGAAAAAAGGAAAAGAAAGAAAGAAAATGACTTGGAATGTCATGGGCTTTGTAAACCTCAGAGCTCACCCCTAGTAAAACAAGACCATGTCTCCTAATCCATTTCCAACACTTCTACCTAGCTAGGATCAAGCATTGATGTATCCAAGTCATTAGGGCTATTCTCATTCAAACCACCACAAGGTTCAAAGTCTGTGAACTAGTAATGACCTAGATGTACCATTTCTCACACACTGTCCTGGCGGATTTTTCATTTCTTATGTTTGTTGAACTTCTCTCATAGTCTGGATTCACCTTCTCTGGAAAACTTTTCCTTATCTACAGTACATCTTGGTTCTTCTCAAGTCTTCCTCCTTTATTTTCTCTGGATATCTGTCATGTAGCATCCTTTGTGTCCTTCTATAGCATCTGGTTCTAGAGGGGTAAAATGATCTTGTTCTCCACCTGCTCTATTGCTTATCACAGAATCTAGATCCTAGCATGTAGTAAGCAAGTCCTTTGTGCCTATGTGCTTGGGAGGATGCTATAAGTTTCAACATCTAGAACCTAAGATCACCAGTAAGTGCACGTTTCTCCTGCTGCAAAGGCTTTTGGGCAAAAGGTCTTTACCAGATATGGCTTAGGAACATAGGACACAACTGCCCACATGGAAAAACAGGTGCTACTGAAAAAAATCCATCCATTGCAAACATTCTTAGTCCAAATGTACTTGGACAGGAGGTTTTATCCTGGATCTCAAAATTATATCTTTTTACTTCCTTCTTACACAGTTAATAGCCTGATAAGTGTGGAGTCAAGGTGCATGAAATTATGTAAATTTGATGAGAAATCTTCTGGAGGTCTAACAGTATTTACAGAGTGATTTCTGCAATGATATCAATTTACCATTTGTGTTGGCTTCGTATGAGCTGGTTTCAGCTGACCTCAGCAGTCCCTTCTTTTCTTTCTGGTCTAAATTTCCTTCCCTTGGATTTCAGCTTTACTCTGGATTAGAGAATTTCTAAGCCTCAGAATTGTGCAAATCACTGGACTGGGGTCCGAAATTCCTTGGGATTTTGGTTCTTATGCTTGGTATCTTCCAGGCCTCATCACCATGAATAAAGGTGACTCTTGGTTTCCATCAATGCATTTGTCACCTCAGTGAGGGTGGAAAATACAGATGAATAGATAAAAGGACTATAGAGGATGAAGAAGCTAAGTATCCTTTGTACAACATGTGCTTTAGGAACTTGGTTAGTTTTCATCTTTGTAACCTATACTTCCAGGGAACAATCAAGCCAGGCAGCATACCACTGTGGATGGAGTGGGGAGCATCATTTCCTACCCCTAGCTGAGGGGCTACTGGCAGTGAATGCTACAAGAGAAAAGAGAATCCATGTTCTTGAGAGGTTTTGTAACCAGTCCATGCTTTGAAGGAAGTCCGAACACACATGCTTCCTTGGGCAGCACTAGATTGATACAATGATTTAATTTTTAAGAACATGGAGGGGACTTAGAAGGAACTAGAGGTAGGAATGAGAGCGACTCCTGTAACTTCAGCATCAGGAAACTGAGGCAGGATGGAGGAGTCTTGGAGTCCTGCCTGGGATGTATGTGAGACTCCATCTCAAAAATCAAAAGCTGTCTGTTAGTGTACATACATTTCTTTCTTAGGAGATATGAGGATGCGCCTCAATTTCTTGAAAATCCTCATATTAATATATATGCGCTCTCTGTACATTTCTCTAAATTTTCACTTGATAAATGAAAGATTTTATAATATTAAACTAAGTAAAATAGGCAATATAATCGATGTTATGATTTATTTGAGGAACTTCATGCCTCTAAATCTTGTTCCCCCTTATTTAGTAGAAATGTCTTACATGTTCTTTCTATGTGCCTTTCATGTCCTCTTAATGTATATGCTTCTTATTTTATGCAGAAAGAGGGTTGTAGCTTTAAAATATCAGCCCTACTAGAACAGATCGTTGTGCAGACTCAGTTTTATGGTTTTATATACTCATGAATGTGCGTTATGTAACAGTCCTTTGTTTTTCCTGTAGAGAAGTCATTTGCACTTTTTCATGTTGAAGCTTATTTTCCCTCTCATGACGGCATTTCAAGATAAAATCTAAGTTCACTGTTACCAAAGAAGGATGATGTGAGTTTTACAGCCCACCCAAAAGTTTTTAAAAATAAGGACCATTAAAAAATTAAAACTTCAAAATTTAGGATTATTTTAACACACACATGCACACACATATATCTTCATGTTACTTTTCATCACAGTCTCTGTATTTGTATACACTCTAGACAACATAAAACTCATGATTTTAAGTAGACCAGTCAAACTCTTTTTAGTCCATCTTCATGGTGTGTAACTACCAGCACTATGTATTTGCTAAATTGTGTCACTATGCTTTCCAAACCTTTACCTGTTAAGAACTGATTATTTTTCTCCCCTCTAATCTGCAACAACTAGTTGGATGTCTGTCTCTACAGAGTTGCGTCCTCCCAACGTTTCATAGGAATAGTGCAGTACAGTGCCCTGGCCCTGCCTTTGCTTCCTTCGTTAGTGTGACTTTTCAGGGTTCATTCATGGAATATTTCTTTATCATTTCTCTTTGAGGCAGAAAAAATATCTTATGGTTTAGTTCCATCACATTTTTCTTACTTAATTTATTATCAGCTCATATTCTTTATATTCTTGAGTGAGATCTCATTTGGTGGAGTTTGTAGATAAATCTATGCTCCATAATTTTTTGTAGTTTGGAGCAGTTCTGTCCATAATCATCTCCTATGATTATTTTTATTCCTGTAAGATTATTAATAGTTCCTAAATGTCATTCTTGGTTTCAGTGATTGAGTCTCCACTCTGTGTTCCAGTATAGCAAAGAATTTTAAAATCTTAGTGATCTTTTCTGTTTTTATTACTTACTTGGGTGACCAAAATCAACTTAGAGAAGAAAGTGTTTAGTTTGGTTTCAGCGCCAAGAGGACAGAGTCCATCACAGCAGGGAAAACATGGAAAGGGAAAGGAAAATGTGTTGGCAGGAACAAGACACTTCTGGTCATACTTTCAGCTCCACACTGGAAAAAGAGAGAGAACAAGAAGTGGAGACGGGCTATAGAACCTCAAAGGCGTACTGGTGCATACCTCCCTCAGCAATGCTCTGTCCCCACCCCTTTGAAAACCTTCTCAAACAGCACCCCAACTGGGAAGCAAGGCAGTGGAGGACACTTATCAGTGAAACTACCACAATCTGCCTCTGTTCCCCATAGTCTACGGTCATCGCATTAGGTGAAATTTAGTCCAATTTCAAAAGTCCCCATAGTCTTTAACAATCTCACCTCTGTTCTAAAGTCCAAAGTTTCTTAAGGCACTTTGTTAACTATGACCCCCTTGTAAAATAAACAAAATCCAAGATTACTTAATCCCAACCTACATCAACCAGAGTGTGCATTCCCATCCCCAAAGGGAAGAATAGGAGCAGAGCAAGGACTGATCAGACCAAAGACCAAAACCAAGCAGGGAAGACACCAGATCCTGTAGCCCCCTTAGCAATAGCTGGGCCTTCAGTTTCAAAGGTTTACATATCTCTGCCCCTCCACCTTTTCTAACTGCAACACACATCTCTCTTTTGGTCTGGTTCCATTCCTTATATGTAGCTTTCCTTGGGAGATGTCTCATGTCTCTGTTATTGCCAATCTCTGGGACTTCTGTCAGGACCCAGGTTTTTCTCTAATAGCTTCATACAATATTCTTTCAGGGTCTTCTTGCAATAGCTCCAGTCCCGCCACATGGTGCCTGTCCCGAACAGTATTCTTAAACTGCAGAGGAAGAATATATGGTCTCCTCAATCATGTAACTTTTCTGCCTCCAATACTAGCATCACATACTTGATAGTGCCAAGCTCAGCTGCCAGCTTGTGGTGGAATATAACACCCTGGACCACAGTTGCAGCAACTTCAGTAAGCTGAAGCTGGTGAAAAAAAACCAAAAAACCAAAAAACAAAAAAAGCACCAAGCCTTTGCTGTCTAGGAGTAGGAAACTCTTAGGGTTTCTGTTATAGGTGGAAGGCTTCACTGGGTGAGGTCTTGTCCTCAGGACACTTTTCCTGTTGTTCCAGTGCAGAGAAGGAGGCTTCTCTGTAATGATGTGACAGCTGTCTTACTTAAGGTTTTTAGGGCTGTAATGAAACAGCATGACTAAAATCAACTTGGAGAGGAAAGGGTTTACTGCATCTTACAGTTTGTAGCCTATTATCTGAGGAAGCAGAGAAGGAAACAAAGGCAAGAATCTGGAGATAAGAATTGAAGCAAAGGCAATGAAGGAGTGCTGCTTACTGACTTGCTCCCAAAGGCTTTCTCAGCCTGCTTTCTTTCTTTTTTTAATTTTTCTTTATTAAGAAATTTTCTACTCTCTCCACATGCTATCCACAGATTCTTCCCTCCTCCCATGCTCAGCCCTCTTTTCCAAGCCACCCTGCATTCCCACATCCCCAAATTGAGGTCTCCCATGGGGAGTCAGCAGAGCCCAGCACACTGAGTCTAGGCAGTCCAATCCCCTTCCCACTGCACCAAGGCTGTACAAGGTGTCACACCACAGGTACCAGATTCCAGAAGCCATATAGCATTCAGGATCATCACCCATAGTGAGCTGGGATCCCCACATCAATCATATTACCACAGGCCAATCTACTGGGGACATTTTCTTAACTGAGTTCCCTCTTTCTACATGACTGTAGCTTGTGTCAAGTTAACATAAAAACCAGCTAGCACAACTCAGCTCTTGTTTCCTTGAAACACAAACACATTACTGTTAAACCATAACCTTTCCTTTCTCATTCATCCCCAAGATCTTATACTAATATTAATATCACAATATGAAGTCGGGATACAGTGTCTAGCAGTCAGTGGCCCAAGAGCCACTAGATCTCAGAATTCCATTGAGTTTCACAGCCTTGGGTCCCCTTTTGAAAGTAAGTATGTGTCAGAAAGAAGTTTCTCAACTACTAGGCAGCAGAGTAGAGGCAAACAAAGCATTGATGATTTAGGATCTGGCTCTGCCTTTCCCCAGACTATCTGCTCAGTGAGTGATTAGGGATTCCATTGACTGTTCAGGTTATAAGTAAAGTGGATCTTGCTGAGGTTGGGCTCTGAGTGCTCTGTCTTCTCTGTCTCTATTGTAGAAGAAACTAAAAGTAATAGAATTGATGTTAATAGATTTGTTTAAGAGACATTAAATCAGACAAAGCAGAACTTAGGTAAAGAATCACCGCCCCGCCCCCCCAATAAGTAATATGCTAAGCAAGCCTGTTACAGATAAATGAAATTTAGGATGATAAAATGTAATGTTTATTCATTAGAATTGATGAGCCATTATACTTCTTTCCCATAACAAAGACATATATCTAAAGGGCAGTTCCAAGGAGGTGGCTTGATGGTTCACAACAATCATTAAGTTCTGTTCTGTCATTAACTCCCTTGTTCTTATCAGGAAAAACATAATTCTGCCAGCTGGTAAGATGATCCCAGGTGACCAGTATTCACAAAACAAGCAAGCACACAAGCAAGCAAACAAACAGAAATCAGTATACTTAAGAAATAATTCTGGATATGTCTTTGTTGTGTAAATCTCCCATCTGCCCAGCCGACCAGATTTGCAGTCTCCTGTCTCTGTTCAAATTGTTCAAAGAATAGCCAAGGCTGGGACCTAAAAAAGATTTAAGAATGACAGCCTATGGAAAATGCATAAGCCAAGGTGTATTAAGCCAGTGAAATCTTCTCTTCCAGGTTGACTCTGGGCACCTGCCACTGACAACCAGGCATTTATTTTTTTTTAAAATTTTTTATTATTATTATATTTGTGTTTTAATTTTATACATCAGCCATGGGTTCCCCTGTCCTCCCCCCTCCCGCCCCACCTCCACCTTCTCCCCATCCCCTCCCCTCCATTCCCATGTCCTCCAGGACCAAGACACCCCTGGGGATTCATTTAAACCTGGTGGATTCAGTACAGGCAGGTCCTGTCCCCTCCTTCCAGGCTGAGCAAAGTGTCCCTGTGTAAGCCCAAGGTTCCAAACAGCCAGCTCATGCACTAAGGACAGGTCCTGGTCCCACAGACTGGGTGCCTCCCAAACAGGTCAAGCTATTCAATTGTCTCACTTATCCAGAGGGCCTGATCCAGCTGGGGGCTTCATAGCTGTTGGTTCATAATTCATGTGCTTTCTTTTGATTGGCTATTTGTCCCTGTGCTTTTTGCAATCTTGGATTCAACAACTCAACGCTCTTGCAGTCGCTCCTCTTTCTCGACAGTTGGACACCTGGAGCTCCACCTCAGGCATTTCAACAAAGAGTTTTCCTTCCTGTCTAAATGTGTGGAGTGATTTCACATTGAGAGGATCCAGTGCAATGGGAAATCATCTCCTGCTGCTGTACACTCCTTGCTGGTGGGCTTCTGGAGAAGTGAGAGATTCTGACAGTTAGTGGAGCTGGTGCTAGTGGACAGGCATTCTGGTTGTCAGAGATTGCAGAGCAGCCAGACGGCTCTTACTACATTCTGAGGTGATCCCTAAATCCCTCATCCTCATGACCCCACATCTACTTTCTCCCTTGTGTGCTGTTTTCGTCCCTCATCACCCATCTGGCCCTGGTGTCCCTCCTCTAATTCCTTGTCTTCTTCTCTCCTCTATTCTCTCCCACAGGCCATTCTTCTAACTTCTGCCTCAAGCCTGATCCCCAACATTCTCATTTATTGCAGCTGGTTTTTGCAAGGACTTACATTTGGGTTGGAGTCCTAGCAAAGAAGGTTCTTGACAGGATGAAGTCAGTAAAGGATGTGAAGTTTTTCAGTGCCCTATGGTCAGATCAGCTGCCCTGGGTGACATCTTTGATTTTCCTCCTCGCTGCCTTGTCCATTCTCAACATTCGGGTCAAAGGATCCTTCTTTCCTGCCTCAAATCACGCCTTTTTGCTTGGGCCTCCCTAGCAGTCAACTCGGTCTTCATTTAGCTCCTTCCTTAGCCATTGTTTCTGGATGGATCAGAACCACTGGCTCAGCTCCTGTCTGATGCTGAAAGCTCAGCCCTGAAGGAGCCTCCTGCAATGAATTCTTTATGCCTTTTCACCTCTGACGTGTATTCAGTGTTCATTTCAATACTTAGGGGATTTGTGAGAAAGGGGAAAATTCTTGTGAGGTTAAAATTGAATGTGAATTGTGGTTAATCTTTGCAGGTCTATAAGACCTGGAACACATCAGGGGGATCCTCCTACTCTCTCAACCCTTTCCAGATTCCTGGAGGAAAGCAGAGAATGTGTCTCCCTGTAACAGTAAAAAGCTCCTCTGTGTCTGTACTGGTTGCTATTGGCTCTTGTTCAGGTCCATAAACCCATGACAAGGAACAGAGACCCTTTGAGGAGTCTTTGGGTGTTCCTCAGGGGACCTTTGGATGGATGGACTCAAGGACAACAGGATGTGGACTCTAAAGTTCCACTTAGCCCTTTTCGGAATTCAAGCTGTGGCTGTCGGGAAGACTAGGGGGTTGAGGAACTGCAGTGCAGAGAGGTCACCTTAGTCATCTCTGTGTGACTGATGGACCTCCCACCTGGGAGCCTGGGCCCTGCCCATTTACTGAGTCAGCCATTCTTCCCCTGGTATTTATGTGCCTCTTCCTTTAATTCTCTAGGTGACAGGATACACTTTGTGTTACAGAGTTATGCCGATGGGTGATTCACTGAGACTGTCACTAAGTGTGACAAAGGAATGTACGTATGTATTACCAAGACAAATCTTTCTGTAACAGGCTTTAGAGGCCTAGCCACTGTGTCCTGTTCTGCTTTAGATAAGCCCTCAGTGCCTCCCTGTACTCCCATAGTCCTCCAACACTTGACACCCGCCTGTCCTCATCCTCAGCATGTGTTGATGTTTCAGTGTCTCAACTGGGGATAGAGGGATGCTCTGTGCTTCTTTCCATCCTGATGCTCTGCCTTTTCTCAGATTCTGGCTTCCTTCCTTCTCTCCCTCCACCTCTGCAGCACTGACTAGTGTATCGAGTGTTCTCCCACCTCCTTTCTTTATTCTTACCCATTTTCAACAAATGTGTCCTGACTGACAGACACTGAAGTTAGGTGTAACTCCTCCAGCAGTACATATGACAGGCCCAATACCCACCCTTCACTTTAGTGATGCATTTTCTGCCAGGCTGACCAGCAAACAATATGCTCTCTGTATACCACATAGGTACAGTACCTGTGGAGGCCAGAAGGTAGCCAGATAACCTGGAACTGAAGTAATTGTCAATTGTGAAACACCATCTTTAATTTGGAATTATCTTGTTGCCATTGGAATTATCTAGTGGTCACATTCAATTAGGTCTATTTCAGAGTTGTCCCTTTGTCCTTTGACTATAAACACTAATGACTATAGATATATAGAAACCTTGAAGTCAAACAACGTGTTAATAAATAACTTACTCCTTCTTAAAGTTCTTTTTGGACATTTTAGATTCTTTGTGTTGTTAGATATTTTCCAATCAGCTTATTGATATCTAAGAAAAATGATTGATAAATTTTTCATCTGGGCTAATACACATTTCCTATGACCTATGCTTTGCTGTGTCTTACATATTTTTATGTGCAGTGTTTTTATTTTATTTTACATTTTGTTTATTTGTTATAACCTAGGTTAGAAGAGAAACTTCAGGGAGAATGGGAAGCAGGAGGTGGAGTGGATAAGATCAAGGTATAATTATATGCATATACAAAATTATCAAAGAAAAAGTTAAAGAGGTTTAAAATAATAAAATTACTTCCTTACTATGCTTTTGCATTTTCTCAATAGAACAATATAGTAAATTTTAGTGTCTTATTTTGCAGCAGCTATAATCTTTTTATGACTCTGTTTTGTTTTTGTTGTTTGGGTTTTTCTCATTGTGTCAGTTGAATATAACTGTTATCTAAGCTGTTTCTAGCTATATTGAGGGCTCAGGGTGCATATCCTTAATTTATCACAGTTTGCCTTACAGGACTATAATATGAATGCACTTTGGGTCAAGAATTCCCATTTGGAAGTTGGTTAAAATTTATAAAGACACTGGAAGTACCAGGCTAGCTGAGTAAGGAAGGCAAGGCAAGTAGACCACGTAGGTAGGATATGGACTCTTCCCAGGATTAAGCTAAATCCATGGTCTGGAATCCCACTGGTCATCCCTCCTAGATCCGAATATGGGTCTTGTTGAGGCTGGACCCTGCTTTCTTGGTCTTACTCTCTGGCCCTAGATCTCACTGCAATGGGAAACCATCCCCTGCTGCCCATGCTGAGTGTTTTCTTGCTGGTGGACTTCCTGTAAGGTGAAGGCCTAGAAGCTGGTAGAGCCTGGTACCTGTGATCTGATTGCCACAGATTCCTGTGCTTTGGAGAGACAAGGGCCATGGAAGGACCTTACTCTTTTAGAGTTGAGCCTTATGTCACTAACCCCCATGTTCCCACATCTACTCAGAAGGATGCTTATGCTAGAGCCCTCTTCCTTCTCCTGCCTCTAATGATCTTCCTCAAGTTCCTTGTGTTTTTTCTCCTTCTCTATTAGTCTTCATATTTCAATGTTCCCATTCCCACCAGCTCATAGTGTTGATGCGATAAAGACAATGAGATGCTGGGAAGAGCTGTCCCAACATGGTGGGACATGCTCCAACCTCTTCCTCAGAGTTGCCCTTCCTTCTCAGTCTTCATGCAGCAAGTTCCTTCTCCAGTCATTGTTTTCACTCATTTGTCATAGCTACAAAGTCAACTGTTGTCTGATGCTTGAGTCTGGGTCCTAAAGGAGCCTCTTACGCTTGCTTTTCCCTTTTCAGCTTGGGCAAGCTTCCAGTGTACTGTGTGCAACACTAAGGGAGTATGTTTGTACCAGAAAGGTTCCTGCAAGACCAAACATGTGTCCTCTGGACAGCTTCTGCAGGTGTGTAAGGCAGGAAGTCTCAGGATGATGGATTCTGCTTTCCCTGGAGGGCTACATACCTCTCTGGAGCCCTAGGGATAGAAGTAGAGGCTATGGGAGGGTGCATTTTCCTGTTAAAGTAAGAATAGTGTTCCTGTACTGACTGAAGCTGGCTCTTACTGAAGGATCAAACCTATTAAGAGAAAAATATGCTTTATTAGTGCTCCCTGGATGGGTTTCAGGAAACTTAAAGGTGGAAATATTCAGGAAGGCAAGATTTAGATCCACCAACTCCACTCAGCAATTTTGGGATTGAAGTCCTCCCTGTGAGCCAGATTAGGGCTTGAGGGATGATGGCCCTGCTCAGTGGGGCTGATGGACCTTCCACCTGGGAGCCTGTCTCTCCTCATTTACTGAGTCACTGATTATCCAGACACTTACATTTGCCTCTGGCCTTACTTCTTCTCCAGGTGTCAGGGTCCTGTATGGGCTCCAGGAATGTTCACACGTGTGCCAGAATCAAACCTTCTTGGACAATATGACACTGGAAATGAAATGCTACAAGGAGAAATCTTGCTGTAACAAATTTTAGAGGCCTAGGTCCTTTCTTGGCCCATTCTAAGGAGAGCCCTGTTCTAAGGAGAGCCCTGTTCTAAGGAGAGCCCTTTTCTAAGGAGAGCTCTGTTCTAAGGAGAGCTGAGCCCTCCCAGCACTGTACCCTTATCTCCACATGCTGACACATGCTTGTATTCAGCAGCAGGTGTGGATAGTAAGATAGTTCAACTGGGCCTAGAGAGATGCTCTCTGCCTCCCACCACTCCCATGCTCTTCCCCTTCTGTAGATCCTGATTTCCTTCCTTCTCTACCTCTATCCCTCCAACACCAACTGACACACTCACACTCTTCCTTCTCTCTTCATTCCAATCTTTCCAACAGTTGTGTCCAGACTAGTAAGCACTGTAGGTAGACACTGCTTCTCCAGCAGTGAGTGGGCAGACCTGCCCCGATGACCAGTGCAGTGGTGCATTCTCTGCTATACCATCCCCATACAATCCAGCATCTTACTGAATTCTTAATCATAGAACTTCGGGTGTGTGTTGGGTACTTTTGCATGGCTGTGGCCTGAGTAGAGCAACAGAAGGGATACCTAGGCATGGTGGCACCTGCCTTAAACCCCAGCACTAGAGAGGCAGAGGCAGGAAGAATTTTATGAATTTAAGAACAGATTGTTCTATTTAGTGAGACTGTCTCAAAAATAATGCAAAGGAGGAATGACATATTTGATTCTTTCCTCCACCCCCTTCATTACTGCTCTCCTTTCCCAATCCCAATGGACTCCCTCTCCCATTGTTTCCTCCACAGACTGTGTCCTACTATCCCCATCCCTAGAGACTGCTTGAGTTGAGGAAATTCTTCACATGTTCTCATTTAACCTCTTTGTCAGTAACATATGTTTTGCTGTGGGATGTTCTGTATGCAGTGAATGTGTTACTCTGATTGGTTAATAAATATAGTGCTGATTGGCCAGTAGCCAGGTAGGAATTGTAGGTGGGACAAAGAGAGAGAAGAATTCTGGGAACAGGAAGGCTGAATCAGGAGTCACTGCCAACCACCACTATGACAAGCAACATGTAAGATACTGGTAAACCACAAGCCATGTGGCAAGGTATAGATTTATAGAAATGGGTTAATTTAAGATGTAGGATCTAGCTAGCAAGAAGTCTGAGCCATTACCCAAACACTTTAAATAATATAAGCATCTGTATGTTTATTTGGATCTGAATAGCTGTGGGCCCAGGCAGTACTTGAGATTTCCCAAGCTACAGTGTTGTGAATATTTTCCACTAGTCACTAGCTTTTCAGATATTCAACAATTTCTTCCCTTATATATACATGTTTTCTCAATGTAAAACCCTTACAAATGAGATTCAAACCCTTCTTAAAGATACAGATCCAGAAACTCCTCATTTCTTCTCCCATATGTTGATACACAGCAGAGGATTATTTATAACCAGGTAATGCCCTCACTAGGTCACTGAATCTGCCTGAAAGTCCATGTATTTCTTAGCCTTCAGACATGTGAGAAAAAGGTATTCTGTTCAAGACAGAAAACCACAACTAAGCAAGATGAGTTATGAAGGCCAGTCCCAATAGATACACCCATAGGACAACTCCTGCACCAAAGGCTCAGGAATCTTGTGGAACAAGGGGTGCAAGATAGTAAGAGTCAGAATATCTGGGAGTTTGTTGTGAGATTGTGTCTCCTGGGAATGTCAGAAGCTACACTCACAAAGGCCCACCAACATGACTGCCTAACCATGTTCTGGGCAAGGAAAACAGCAATAGAAATGTTAATGTGGATTCAGGGGCACTAGGAGAGGAAGTCAAGAAGACCTCAACACTATAGAGAAAAATATAGGCAACTAAAGGATGCTGAGAACAGGAGAAATAGTCTTCCCCAGGGAAGAGCACATTGGTTATACAAAATCAAATGATCAGTCCTAAAAAACATACACACAAATGACATTTTACAGACTGAACTGGTTATATTTATGGATTTAGAAAGATATATGTATATACATACCCATATGTTTATGTAGCAACTAATGAAAAAGAGGCCATGAATAAGGGGTATATGAGAAGGTTTGGAGGGAGGAAAAGGAAGGGTATTGGTGTAATTATTAAGGCCACTCCATGTAATTAAAAGGGAGGTTTATTTTGTGGGGTAACTTACAAGTGAAGGGATAGGTAACAGGGTCTGGGAAAGGTGTGGCACAGACCAGCAGTATTCTCTGGAGAACTTTGCTCAGTCTACCTCCAGCATCCAGTGTCCAGGATCCAAGAGACCCTTTGTATCTGGATTTCAGGTCTTCTGCGTCCTCTCTCAGCCCCACCTTGTAGGCATGACCATTACCAAAGCCTCAGTGGGGATTGAAACTTCCAGGTCAAAGCTGGAATGGCTACCCACTACATCTCCCCCTTTTGTCTAAATAAGAAGGTTCTTACCTAATACAAGACTATATACAAAGGAATGGTTAACAAATATTGTCCAGGAGTAATGAGGGATAATGACCTAGATAAGATGAAACTACAAATAATGTGAACAATATCATGCAAGAAACACATACTAAAATTCAGTGAAGTCTAGAGTGTGGGTAAATGGCGTGTTACAAAGATCATTCCAAAAGGTGTCCTATCCTAAAGAACCTGAATCTGATACTTAATATGTTCTATCTAGGAATATATATATATATATACAGTGGTAACTATAACTGCTAGTTATATAATGGTACCTGAGAAATGGAAGATGGATGTAAGCAACTTTCAGGAATCTTCCAAGAGTAGATAGAGACAACTGGCAGCCTGGATAGTCGCCTAATGTTTCTCAGCATTGTTGGTGCATTCAAATTGGCTATAGGCCCAGAGTATCTGACAGACCATTTTCAGAAGCAGGAATTCTGAAATTCCATCTTACCCTGTCTTCACATCCCTCTTGTCCAGAAGGACAGCACTCATATTGTCAGCAGTTGAGGCAAGGGCAGTTCTTTGCCCAGTAGGCCATTTTGTGCCAAGAAGACAAACTCCCAAATGGAAATATCTTAGAAACTCAACGTTCTCTCGGGATCAAATTGGTGCTGCCAGGAGCGATTGTGTCTCACATCAACAGAATTCTAAGTTATTTAAATGCCATATTCTCTAGGTCTATGAAGTGTTTGAAGATTACTTGTCTATCCAACCTACGTATCTGTAAATCTGTATAACCTAACTAACATAACTATAGAGATGACAAGCATAGGTGAATATAAATCTTTAAGTCTTGTCTACCTAAATAACCTAAAGACTAAGGCTTCATGTAAACAAGGTAAACAGTCTATAAGCAAATGTACAGTAAAGGACAATGACTTCAAAATTGTGACAATAGACAACATACTTATAACAGAGGTAGGAATGTATAGCACAATATGCAATATGACAATAATCTTAAATATATATCAGTATATAGAATATCTTAAACAGAAGTAGAACATACATACAGTATGAAAGATATAAATTTACATTTGTATCAATATACAAATATTTCAAATAAGAGTAAAAATATATGTACATTATAACAAATATAGTTCTGTGTTTGTATCAATATACAAATTATCTTAAACAGGAATATAAATAGTTTATATTTGTATTAACATATAAGAATTCATAACAGTGCAAATTACAATGCAAATTTTCTAAGGCTTCTATTTTACTATATTTGTTTACTAGTGTATACAATAATCAATCATAATATTTTATACCAATCCACTCCATTTCTTCTTTTCCTTTTTTTTGTGAGACTTTTTTTCTTTTTTTAAGGAGAATACTGAGTTTAATAGTTTCTTCCAACCCCAACCCTATAACCATCATCCATAACACTGAGAAATAAGAAACCTTAGGGAGAAGGGGCATTGTTTTATTAGAATCCCTTCTCTGCCTCTACAGACAATAGGTCTGCCAGCAAGCATAGCTCCAAGCCCTCTCTGTACTTCTGTAGGGTGCCACCACTGGGGACAGTGGCATGTTTATTTTAACTAGGTGAAACTGTGGAAGCCTCAGGCTAGGGCTGGAGCACTCAGGGAGGAGGGGGAACACCTCACTCACAGTGGTTTCAATTGTCTGGGGGCTAAACTTGCCAAGGAACTGAGACTGGATTAGCTCCTTTTCAGGAATGGAACGGTGTAGTTTTTTCCTGGTTTAAAGACCTCTGCAGGTGGTACCCTGCAGCTTCAAATGCCTGCCAGCTGGAGAGCAAACTGAGGGTGGGAGCCACCCAGGCCTTTGCAATTTGCCCCATGTTGGGCGTCAGATATTGGTGTAATTATTAAGGCCATTCCATGTAGTTAAAAGGGAGGTTTATTTTGTGGGGTAACTTACAAGTGAAGGGATAGGTAACAGGGTCTGGGAAAGGTATGGCGCAGTCTGGTGGTGTTTTCTGGAGAACTTTGCTCAGTCTACCTCCAGCATCCAGGGTCCAGAATCCAAGAGAGCTGGCACATCCAGATCTCAGGTCTTCATCATCCTCTCTCAGGCCCGCTTTGTAGGCATGACCATTACCAAAGCCTCAATGAGGGTTGGAACTTGCAGGTCAAAGTTGGAATGGCTACCCACTACAGAAGGGGGAATTGTAACAGTTATAAGTATAAGAAATGAATGTAGTTATATTATAATCTCAGAAAAAGAAACAATTAAAAAAATTTTCTTCTTCAGGAGCTACATAGGCTGTAGATTTTCTTTTCATTTTCTCCCATATCCTAAGTGTACTCAGGCAATGATCTTTTATGTCTAATATGTCAGAATTATTTATCAGAATTATTAGAGAGTATATTCTTATTTGTGTAAATTTTCACTTTGGGATTTTATACTTGTTTTCTTCTACACTTGGATTAATATTCATAGTATTGAGGGTGGAACAACAATTTTTATTTATTTAGTTTTAACCTATGAATGTCCAATGCTTCTATGATAATTTGTTTGTAATTCCTCCTTTCTTCTTGTAATAAAGGTAAGTGTCCACATGCATGTACTTCTATAGCAGAACCCTCATCTGATTACATGTTATCTTTTTCCTTGGTGGTTATAGAGTTTTAGAACTTTTAAAATCAGACAATGAGTCTCCTAATTTTGTTCTGCATTAAAGTCATTTTGAATATTTTAGGTTCTTTGGATTGCTATAGAGATTTTTAAATCATTGTAATGATTTCTAATATAAATGATTGGAAAGACTGAAATTTCTGTTGATATTTCACTTTTCATGATTTCTTTGCTATGTCTTACTAAGTTTTTATATATTGGGATTTAATTTCCAATTCATCTAGTGATGTTTTGTTTATTCATTTTTATTTATGTGTATGTGTATCTTCACTTGTTTCTATTTGCATTAGGCACAGTTGGATGTTTTCTGAGGCCTCAATCTGTAGTTACAGATGATTGTGAGTCCCCTGATGTGGGTGAGGGGACCCAAACCTTCACAAGGATGCTAAATGCTCTTAACCACTGCACCATCTCAGTCTAGCCCATAATCTAGCAATATTTTTTGGTGACTTGTTTTAGCAATTACTGAGGAAAGACTTTTCCAATGTATAACTATTATTAATCTACTTACCCACATTTCCATTGGTTTAGTTGTGTGCATTTTGAAACCCTGTTACAGCTTTAAACATATAGGAGTATTGTGTCTTATTGATTAATTTTCCTTTTGAATAACTTACCCTTCTTAAAAGTTTATTTTTAATTGAGATAGAATACTATCACTTTCCCCTTCCTTTTCCTCCCTTCATCCCCTCCTGGCTACCCTCCTTCCAACTCTTCTTCTGTTCTTCCTCAAGTAGCTAGCCTCTTTTTCTTTGAATATTATTGAGTATTATTGTTATAGGTGTGTGTATAGTCTCTCTCTCTCTCTCTCTCTCTCTCTCTCTCTCTCTCTCTCTCTGTGTGTGTGTGTGTGTGTTTGTACTTGTACAAATATATGTAAGTACAACATGGTGAGTCTGTTTTTGTTGGTGTATATACAGTCTCAGTGCTGACCACTCTGTGTTGTACAACCATATAGGGATTCATCTCTGGGAGAGTTAGTTCTCCTTCTTCCAACAGTCATAAGTTGCCTGTAGTTTTTTTGTCTAGTGGTAGAATTCCATGAACTAACACCCACTTTGTGAGACCATTTTAATATTTGTATGAACAGCTTTCTTCAGGCCAGTCTTGGCATGGGATGTCTTTTTTTCTTTTCTTTTAAATTTATGTATATGTTTAATTTTGAGAGGAGGGACTGTAAGAGTGTGAATTGTTGGGACCAAGATTGCAAAAAGCACAGGGACAAATAGCCAAACAAATGGTAGCACATGAATTATGAACCAAAGGCTATGGAGCCCCTAGCTGGATCAGGCCCTCTGGATAAGTGAGACAACTGAATAGCTTGAACTGTTTGGGAGGCACCCAGGCAGTGGGACCTGGACCTGTCCTTAGTGCATGAGCTGGCTGTTTAGAACCTTGGGCTTACACAGGGACACTTTGCTCAGCCTGGAGGGAGGGGACTGGACCTGCCTGTACTGAATTCACCAGGTTTTGATGAATCCCCAGGGGAGTCTTGGCCCTGGAGGAGATGGGAATGGAGGGGAGGGGCTGGGGGGAAGGTGGGGGTGGGAGTGGGGGAACAGGGGAACCCACGGCTGATGTGTAAAATTAAAACACAAATGTAATAAATTTAAAAAAGGAGAAAGAAAGATAGTTTTCAACTATAGTCTATATTCTGTCTTAGTTTTTAATACAATTTGTCAATTTCTGCTTGTAAGTGGAATATGTTATATTTGCAGTTATATATCAATATATTTGGATTGAAAGTTACCACTTTGTAGCTTACTTCAAGTTTTAGGTTTGTGAATTCCATTAGGAGTGTTTGTAGAAATTAAAAAGCTAGAAACAGCCCATGAGAATGTGAGGTCCCAGGCGTTAAGGAGCAGGGGTTAGGGTAGAACACACATGTTATGAAAGTGGGGAGGAGAGCTGTACTAGGGTTAAAGATTCAAATAGAGATTGGAATTGTGGTATAGGAGTGAGAAGAAGGTGTGGGGTTTAGTTAATAGACAACTAAAAATGTATATAAAAAAAACCCTTTGTAAAGATACCACTACTTTGTAAACCAATTTAAAAGTATTGTAGGGGCTGGTTAGATGGCTGAATGATTAAAGCATGTAGTGCTATTGAAGAGTATCCAAGTTTGGTTTCCAGCACCCACATGGGTGGCTCAAAATTTCCTATAACTCCAGCTTCAGGGAATATGATGCCTCTGGCCTCAGAGGAAACCTGTACCCACATGCACATAACCATATAGACATACAGACATATTCAAAATAAAATAAATTTTTTAAAGAAGGACTTTGATCACACAAAACTGCATGGATGGAAAATGCTTCCCCCAGAAGACAAGGACTGATAACTGAAAATCTCAGTGCCAGATGTGAGATATCACCCTATGAGTCAAGGAGGCTCCAGATGCTCCTAAAACAAAGCAGGACATTGCCACTGATCTTTCTTGCCCACTATAACTAGAGAGGAAGACCCTGTTTCTGAAGACAAAGTTCATTCTGGCGGTAGCAACTGGGGAAATCATGCTGGAACTGACCTAAAAATTTCTGCCCTCCTGGCTGCCTTTCATAGTGTTGCAAGCTGATATATAGGCCACTGTAGGAGAAAAGTCACCAGTAGTCTTACCCAGAAGGATACACTGAATGCTATATTACCCATCTGCCAGGCAAGAGGTGCCTACTTGTGCAATTTTGGCACAAAGGGTATTGGAGCAGCCAACTGCTTTCTTACTAGGTTTGAAGCCTGCTCTATAGGAGCAAATGAATTCGTGCCTGGAATTGTAAACTTGGTGCAAAGGCCATGCCAGGGTGGTGTTAGAGCCTAGGGTCTAAGAAAAATCTACTACTGAGGTTTTGTTAAATTGACATGTTGTCAAACTGCCTTTAGATTAGTGTTCTCAAGTTTGGACATAAAAGCTTCTATCTGCAGTGGGTATCAGTTCATTCAATAACTCATAACTGGTCCACATGCTGAGAATTAGTGTGAATGCTCCCCGCTAAGTGAGGCAACTAGAAAACCCTCCCAAAGCTCAGGGAACACTGAGGAAGAGAGGGCAGAAAGAGTGAAATGAAAAGATGCTGTGAGATACTGCCTTCTAGACCTGACAGGACCAAGGCAATCCTGAACTTCTTGAAGGTGAGTTGAACTAAGGGAGTGAATTGTTAGGGGTCTCAGGGAAAGTACCAGGGGAGCTGCGATAGATATGATGATACATCATATGCATGGATAGATGTGTCAAATAATAAGTTAAAGATATTTATAAAAAAGAAAATTTACCAACTTGCTAGCCTTTGGCCATTTTCTGTGGAATAATATCGGCATTCTGAGAGTCTTATTTTGTATGAGCTGTAAAGTCTTGATTCATTTTGCTTCTATTATCGTGCCAACCGGTTATGCCTGTTTACTAAATCATATTTTGCTATGCTTAAGCCTCCTTGTATAAAATTTTAAATTATTACAGTTTCACTGAAAGGACTAGCTCATTGTGCATGGAATAAGGGCCTATAAAGCACCTTTTTTTTAATAACTCTTTTTATTTAAAAATTTTTTCTTTCCTTTTACATACCAAGCCCTGTTCCCCCTCCCTCCCCTTCTCCTATTCCCCTATCAACTCACCCCTAACTTCCCCCATCCCTCCTCATAGAGAGTAAGGCTTCCTTTAGGTAGTCAACACAGGCTAGCATACCAAGTTGGGGCAGGACCTAGCCCCTCCCCCCCTGCATCAAGGCTGAGTAAGGCATCCCACCATAGGGAATGGGCTCTAAAAAGCCAGTTCCTGTACCCAGGATAAGTCCTGGTCCCATTGCCAGGGAACCCACAAACACATCAAGCCACACAACTTTCACCCACATTCAGAGGGCCTAGTACAGTCTCATGCAAGTTCCCCGCAGTCAGTCCAGAGTCCATGATCTCCCACTAGCTTGGGTCAGCTATCTCTGTGGTCTTTCTCATCATGATTCTGACTCCCCTTGCTCCTATAATTCCCCCTCCCTCTCTTCAACTGAACTCCAGGATCTTGGCCAAGTGCTTGGCTATGGGTCTCTGCATCTGCTTCTGCCAGTCACTGGATGAAGGTTCTATGATGACAATTAGAATAGAAACCAATCTCAGTGCAGGGAAAGCTAGTTCAAGAACCCTCTCCACCATTGCTATGAATCTTAGCGGGGGACAATCTTGTGAGTTCCTGGGGTTTTCTCTGGCTGCAGATTTCTCTCCATCCCCTTAATGCTATACTCTGTCAAGATATCTCTTTCATTTAAAGCACACTCTTGAGTTCTCCCCTCTATTATTTTTGCAACTGTCATGTGTGTTACTTTTTGTGCCACAAATCTCACAATAGAACCTCACTACTTTTTTTTTTTTTTAAGGAAATTATCATCTGGAGCAATTAAAAATGAGGGAAGCAGTGTTTCCTGCAGTTGTCTTCATTTTATTATCTCTTGTTCACCACATTTATTATGTAGGTCCAATCTCTATCTGGTGTCACAGTTCTTCAAAGTTCAGTGTGTTCTTATCATTTTTATAGTACTCAAATTATAATGAATTAATGATCTCACTTTCTGTTTCATTAACAAAATTTACCTTTATTTGAAAACTGTATTTGCTGGGTATTGATTTCAGACCTTGAAAGGTGTGTGTGTGTGTGTGTGTGTGTGTGTGTGTGTGTGAGAGAGAGAGAGAGAGAGAGAGAGAGAGAGAGAGAGAGAGAGAGAGTTTTGTACTGTTTTACCCTATTAGCATTTGAAAGCTGCCAATTTGATGCCTCCTGCATAGCATACTTTCTGATGAATGGTCTGTTTTATGTTTTGCATTATTTGGGGAACAATAATGGACATTAAATTGCCTTCAAATATACATTATGACTGTTTTTCCTTTATACTAAAAACAATTATAAATGTTTAAATGTTTGGTATTACTCACAGCTCTCAAAAGAGGAGTGCTGGTCTTGTTCTGTTTGCACTTCACCCTTGAATTATTCATTTACTTGGGTGTTGAGTCAGGGTCTCAAGTATCCCAGGCCATCATCCCTCTTTCTATGTAGCCAAGGATTACCTTGAATTTATGAATTTATGGGTATCTGGGAGAATGTGCAGCTCTCTACAGTTGTGATAACTAACATGCTTCACTGCACACAGTAAAGGATGGAGCTGAGGATGGAACTCAGGGTTTTCTGCAAGCACTCTACCAACTGAGCTGCATCCCAAACCTCACAATCAAGGATTTTCATGCTGAATTCTCTTGCAAACTAAGAATCAGGGATTACAGCATAGCTAATATTATCTACAAAGTCTACCATCATTGAGATCATGCTTCTTTGATAAAGACATATGGACATATGCTTAACTATGATTACTAATACAGCAATGATAAACTAGGTTTAGAGCCAGAACTGTATACAATGTTGATTATGGTTTACCTCACTCCCAGATATTTTCAGGGAAGGCCACAAATAAGACTCTTAGCTTTTGTTCATAGTAAGGACTTCCTAAACTCCTTCATTCTCCTGGTCAACAGTTTTTTTCTTCAAGGGCAATCAGGAGCCATCCTGTGATCTCATTTAAATTTTTTACTGGCCCTTTAAAGATAATAGCTTCAGGGCTGGTTCAGGGGTAAGAGTTCTTGAACATTTTCTGTGCAAGCCTGATGATGTGGCTTCAATCCTAGGATCCTGTGGTGGAATGAGAGAATAGACTTCCAAGTGTGCCTGTCACCTAACTAGAGGTTCAAATTCACCAATGGGACATATGGCTATTCTTTCCTTTCCTTTCCTTTCCTTTCCTTTCCTTTCCTTCCCTTCCCTTTCCTTTCCTTTCCTTTCCTTCCCTTCCCTTCCCTTCCCTTCCCTTCCCTTTCCTTTCCTTTCCTTTTTCTTTCCTTTTCTTCTAACCTCCCTCCTACTTTCCTTCATTTCTTTGTTTCTTCATTCATTTTTTCCTTCATTCCTTTCCTTCCTTCTCTCTCTCATAAGACAAAACAACAGCCTACAGAATGGGGAAAGATCTTCACCAACTCCACATCTGACAGAGGGCTGATCTCCAAAATATATAAAGAACTCAAAAAACTAGACATCAAAATACCTAACAGTCTAATTTAAAAAATGGGCAACAAAGCTAAACAGAGAATGCTCAACAGAAGAATCTCAAATGGCCAAAAAACATTTAAGGAATTGCTCAACATCCTTAGTCATTAGGGAAATGCAAATCAAAATGACTCTGAGACACCATCTTACACCTGTCAGAATGGCTAAGATCAAAAACACTGAAGACAGCTTATGCTGGAGATGATGCAGAGCAAGGGGAACATTCCTCCACTTGTACAACCACTTTGGAAATCAGTATTGTGGTTTCTCAGAAAATTGAGAATCAATCTTCCTCAAGACCCAGCTATACCACTCTTGGACATACCACTCAAGGAATGCTCAATCATACCACTAGGACATATGCTCAACTATGTTCATAGTAGCATTCTTTGTAATAACCAGAACCTGAAAACAACCTAGATGCCCCTCAACTGAAGAATGGATAAATGAAATGTGGTACATATAAACAATGGAGTACTACTCAGAAGAGAAAATCAATGACATCATGAGGTTTGCAGGCAAATAGATGGAAGTAGAAAATATCATCCTGAGTGAGGTAACCCAGACTCAGAAGGACAAACATGGTATATACTTACTCATAAGTAGATACTAGATATAAAGCAAAGGATAACCAGACTGCAACCCACAGCTCCAGGGAGGTTAGCTAGTAAGAAGGACCCTAGGAAAGATGCATGGATCACACAGTGATGGAGAAATGGATGGGATCTACATGAGCAAACTGAGGGTGAAGGGGGTAATGGAGGGCAAGGGGTAGGGGATTGAAAGCTTAGGGGAGCAGGAGTTTTGAGCTGGAACAGGCACAGAATGGGAGAACAAGGAAAGAGATACCATGATAAATGAAGGCACCATGGGAATAGGGAGAAGCAGAGTGCTAGGGCGGTCCCTAGGAATCCACAAAGATGACTCCACCATAGACTACTGACAATGGTCAAGAGGGTACCTGAGTTGACTTACTCTGGTGATCAGATGGCTGAATACCCTAACTGTCATTGTAGAACCCTTATCCAGTGAATGATGGAATCAGATGAAGAGATCCATGACCAGGTTCCAAATGGAGCTCCAGGAGTCCAGTCGATGAGAAAGAGGAGGGATTCTATGAGAAAGAGATATTGAGACCATGATTGGAAAAATTACAGAGACAACTAGCCAGACTAGTGGAAACATGAACTATGGACCAATAGTTGAGGAGCCCCCATGGTACTGGACTAAGCCCTCTGGATAAGCAAGACACTTATTTAGCTTGAACTGTTAAGGGGGATCTCAGGCAGTGGGATAGAAGCCTGTCTCTAGTGCATGAGCTGGCTTTTTGGAGCATGGTGCCTATTGTGAGACATTTTGCACAGGAGAAGGGATTTGGAACTACTTCAACTGAATGTACCAGGCTCTGCTGACTCACCATGGGACACCTTGCCTTAGAGGAGGTGGGAATGGGGGATGTGTTGAGGGGAAAGGCTGGGGGTAGGAGGAGGGTGGACAGAGGAATCTGTGGTTGGAGTATAAAATGAATAGAAAATTTATTAATTAAAGGAAGGGAAAAAAGGCAAATTCCTCTTTTTTCAACTGTCAGAAGATCTAAGACTCCAGTTTTGTGGATTGAGGGCTGCCAAGGAATCTGATCTTAAATTTTAGACCTTGAAAAGTGTGTCACAAGATTAAAAAATGATAGTAAATTATAGTAGTGCTTAGGCCTATGAGTCCTATGCCAGTACATGCTGTTATTTTCTTGGCCACAATGGGTGGGGTAGGAATGGCAAATGTATATCTCTGTGTGTGTGTGTGTGTGTGTGTGTGTGTGTGTGTGTGTGTGTGTGTGTGCATGTGCCATTAATGTGGCAGTATTCATTGGCTGTTAGGAGCCACAGCTACATTTGGTAAATATATTAATTTATAAGTCCCAGTCCCGTTGTTGGAGAGACAGAGAGAGGCTGATGTGGCATGGAGGATAATGTCCTGCTGTTCAAATAGGTAGGCAGTTTACTGAAAAGAATGGGTTCATCTTCCCAGAAAAAGAGAGCTGGCTAGTTTCTCCTGTCAGAGGTGTGACAGCAGGGTAAGGGTTAAAATAGAAGAGAATGTTGGTGTGTGTTCAGATAAGGTAAAAGGTGGAGGGAAGTGTCATTTTATAGCTTTTTATCCCTTTTGATGGGAGCCACAGGGAAAGGTCAATGGGGGAACTTTGGTACCCCTGTAGTAGATCCTGATAGGATCTAAGCCATCAGGCAGAGAAGTAGATATGAACTTGAGAAATGCAGCAGCTGGGAGACTTCCCATTTGCAGCAGGTGTGACAGAGTGGTCAACCCAATGAGAGAGGTAATCAGAGGTGGGCTTGGTGGTGTTAGTCAGGTTACATAATGAAGAGTCTGGCTGTCCTGCTGAATATTTCCATAGGAGGCTGCATAGTAAAGCAAAGAGGGGCTTGGCCCACTAAGAATGTATGCATGGCAATGGAGGGGGTCCGACAACAGACACCTAATTATTCATGAACTTGGAGATCTTTGACATATGATCTGGATATATGTGTCATACTGTCTGGAAGTCCTATCAGCAGGAATAAGTCCATCTTGGTTTAGGGTCCAGAGTGATGCTTGTGAATCTGTCCAATTAGCACAAGATCTGGGATAGCCATGCATGCTGATGTAGAAAAGGCAAGATTCGGCCAGCAATTGTTTGCTATTTCATTATTAGAAGCATTGAGTAACTGGTGAGCAAGATTTGGAGCACATTTTAAGTGATTACAGTGAGAGCCTCTTTAACACGAGACAAGCAAAGTGAGATACAGAAAAAAGCAGGGCAAGGAAAGACCCACATTGTTAGAAAAGGTTGTGATTACAAACTTGTCAGTTTTGTCTGTGGTAAAAATTTTAAGATACCTGGAGCCAGTATTCAGTTGCAAATTGAAGGCAACCATCAGTTTTATCTCCTGGTGCTGGCTGCTATTAAGATATCTCAGTGAGGACTACAGGAAAGAATTCCCTTTCCCTCTGATACAGAGACATCAGATGAGGGCACAGAGGAGGAAGCCATCTCACTAGGCTGCATTTTCAATAGGAATTGGCAATCTCCAAGGAATTCATAGAAGTAGGAGAGGCTAGACACAGAATGGCTCTCCCAGTGTCCTTCCTCTAGGACATGGCTGAGAGTTGACCTCCCATCAAGTTTTAGCAAGGGAATGTGTCCTCATGGCACAAGAGTTGGCTTTAACCTGGAAAAAAAGAACTGAAGAGCTGAGACCTGATGTCTCAGTGGTGGTGGTAAGAAGGAACTAGTATGGCGCCAGCCTGTAAGAAGGGCTTGAAGTTAGTTTCTCCATAGATCCAGTATCCTGGAGGGATTTCTGGAGATAGCTGGCCAGGAAAAGGCTTTGGTAGAAGTTTGACAGTAGAGTGTCACATGAAGTGTCTGATGGTGGAGATGGCAGGAACACAATGTGCCAAAGATTAGGACTTAGAGGAAATTTTCCCCAAATAATGGGTTGTCAATACATTAGTTCAAAGGGACTTTAGAAATGACTGTATTGGGCATGGCAGACTGAATGAATTCTCATGAGAGGAATAGGGAAAAGATTAATTCAACTGATTTGAGTTTTGTATCATTTAGCGTGATGACTTTTTATAATGGCATTTATCCTTTCAACCTTTCCTGATGACCATGGGCTGTAGAGGGTATGTAGCCTCCAGGTTTCTGTTAAGAGCCTTACAAACCTTTGGATAAATTTTGATATTAATACTAAGTTTTTAGGGACTTGGAAGTAATGTCATCAAACTCCTAAATTTGAGATGGAAGAAGGGACTGAAGATGCCCACATGTTCAGTTGAGACTGAACAGGCAGTCCTGAAGTCTACAATCAGGTCCATGATTTGTACTCTATGCTCAGTGCTGGAGATCCACATTGGTCATCAGAGGTGACATTACTAAAACTGGGCATCTTCAGTTGTCAGAGGCCAGTACGGACAGGCCAGGAGTTGGAAAACATGACCTAGAGTTAGGGTTTAGGACAGCTGTCCTTTACCTAGAATCTGGAGGACAGCTCCATGTCTAATGTTCCTCAACCTTACATCCTGCCCGGTGTCCCAGTGGAGCCTATGATTCCAGGTAGACTCTTGTCCAATGTCCCTCTCAACTATACTTGAGTAAGGACCCCTCAATATCATGTGAGGATGAGGAGACCTTTTCTGACTGTCTGGTGTAGCAGTTGCTGTTGATTGGAATTTGGCCTGATCTGTTTTCCATTTATGCTGTTTTGTCTCTTCCTAGTATTATTAAAGACCTTGAAGACCAGGTGAATAAGATACTTTTGTGGGATTAGAGGTCTGTCCTTTAATTTTTTGGAGCTTTTTTTCTAACATCTGGGGGAATATTAAGGGATAAAATACATATTTATATACAGCTTCCCAGCCTCTGAAATTAAGCCTAGACTCACATACTTATGGAGAGCCATCATAAGGCGGCTCATACAAGTTGCTGGATTTTCATCAGCTCTCTGGCTCATATCCAGGATCTAATTGTAATTTGCTGTTTTGAGAAAAGCTCTATTTATACCTCTAATGATTAAGACGTGGACATATGTGCTAAGTCACAGGATTCTGGTTGATAGCTCCACTTAGAGTCAGTAGAGGGGATCCCCTCATTCCCCCTAGGGAGATGGTTGAGAATCTGGGTGTGGACTGAATTATTAAAGATATGACTGAATCCCAATGTAGTGGAAAGTGGCTGTGATAATGTAGGTGTCCTGGAGAATTTGATCATAAGAGTGGGTGATCTGTTTGAATTCCTTACAGTATTGAGTAGGGTCAGCAGAAAAGGAGTCTTCCTGTTTTTCTACTTGGGCAGTAAGAGAGAGGAAAATGGAATACGAACTTTAAGAATGCCCTCTCCTCCTGCCTCCTCTAGCATGGGAAGCTGAGCAGAGAGAATATGAGACAGTTAGAATTTTGAGTATATAGATAAAGGGGACAAACCTGGAGATGGGGGTGGGGTGGTGGGAGAGGACATTTGAGGTAGGGAGAGGAAAGATTGTTTTTTTTTTTTGTGGAAAGTTTTAATTTCCTGCCATAGCTGTGAAGGAAGGCAATTGCATGGGCTGGGTGGAGTCCTGTAAAGAAGGAGAGGGGAAGGGCTAAGATCAATGCAATACACTTGGGCAGGGAAGCTCATCTGGAGAGAGTTAGAGCATCAGATCAACTGGTCCTTGAGGGAGGAAAGTATGAGGGAGGAGGGAGGTGGGAGGAAGAAGCTGGTAGGGTCACATTTGCAGGAATCATCCTCTAGTGGATGAAGATTGTTTAGGGAAGGTTTTTCAGAGTGACTAAATTAATAAACCTTACAAACTGGCAAAGGGAGGAGCAATTTTGAAGACAGAAAAAGGCTCTAACTAGGAGCTTCTCATCATTTTACTTTACTTTGGTCTCAAACTTTAGTGTCAAAGGTACCATTTTCAGGCCACTAAGAGCCATTGTCTAATCAATACTGTGGGTAGATGCTGTTTCAGTGGAATTCATTATGTGGCGTTCTGAGTTAAGCAATGGAGAAAGAAAAAGGGGACAAGAGTCTCTTGACCCCTGAAATCAGACTACTGGTAGACTCAAACCTGAAATATTGTATAATCTGGGTGGATTGCCATGGGGAGTCTCCTGACTCTGTGCTGAGATTTTACTTCTGCCAGAGATGGACAGATGTCCCTCAGATTTGAAAAGCTCACCAGAGAAGAAAGGAGGCCAGGGTTGGTACAGAGAAATGCTGTCAAAGGTAGAAGGTATAAGAAGAAGAAGCCCCAAAGGGAAATCTATCTTTGTGGAACCTCTGTATGAGTCACAGAGTACTACTACAGAAAGTCTCAGATATGATAGAGGACAAAAAGATCATTCATGGGGACCACAAGACTTATTTAACTCCAGAGAAAGTGTGGTGGGTCCAAAGGGACAGGGAAATTTAGAACCACCTAGAAAACTAAGGAAACCAACTTTAAAGGATTTAGGAATGGGGAGTCAAGGGACTTCACCTTGCATTATAGGGAACTGAGGAATCTAGATGGTGTGAGAGAGGTGTGAATGAAGGACTCCTTAGGTGTGTTTTCTGAATGGACCTTAGTCTTTTGATGTCTGAGGTCTCTAAGTCCCTATGCTCTTGTCATTCTCCTGGAGTAGGGATACCTAGGAAGTTTTTTCTTGCAAGTATAGATAGGCCATTTACCTCTCCTTATAGCATCAGGGATCCTAGAATCAATTATGAGTGGAGAGAGAGAGAGAGAGAGAGAGAGAGAGAGAGAGAGAGAGAGAGAGAAATTCTACACTTCTGGGATCTAGAATTTCTACCAAAAATATGACAATGAAATCCATTGTGTTATAAAATTTTTATGTGCCACCTATTGTGGTTTGAAAGATAGTGGTCCCAGTAGGTCATCTATTTTAATGTTTGGTTTCCAGTTAGTGGAACTCTTTGGGAAAGATTAGAAGGAGGAGCTGTGTCACTTAGGGTGGTCTTTGGGGATTTCAAAAGCCCAAGCCATGGTCAGATTTGTTCTTCCTGTCTGTAATTTATCAATCAGATGTGAGCTCTCAACCACTGCTGAGCACCAGTCTGAGTGCTTGCTGCCATGCTCCCTGCTATGATAGTCATGGACTAACCTTCTGAAACTGTAAGCAAGTTCCTAATTAAATACTTCCTTTTGATTAGTTGCCTTGATCCAGGTGTCTCTTCACAGCAACAGAACAGTGACTGAGACAAGCAGGTACCAGTGAGTGGCATATTGCTGTGACAAGCCTGATTATGTTGCTTGTGTGTGGAATGTAGACTTTGCGATTTTAGATTAGGAGAGTGGTTGAACTCTGTTAGTGAGGAATAACAGGCTTTCTCCCCCAATACTTTTCCTATTTTATCTATTCTTCTGTCATGCAATACATCCCAACTTCAGCCTCCCTTACTCCTCCCAGTCCCCCCATCTCCCCTCTCCACCAGACCCACTGCTCCACAGTTTTCCTTCAGAAAAGAGCAGACTTCCTAGTGATATCAACTGAACTCAGCAAGGCTGGATGAATCATCCCAATAGAAGAAAAGGGTACCAAGAAGAGGCCAAACACACCTACTCCCACTGTTAGGAGCCCTCAAAACCCCAAGCTAAACATGTATGCAGAGTACTTAGTGAATATCCATGCAGGCTTCATAATTGCTACTTAGTCTCAGTGAGCCCTACAAACTCAGCTTAGTTGATTCTGTGGGCCACATTCTCCTGGTGTTCTTGATGCCTCTCACTTCTACAATCCTTCCTCCCCCTCTTCAGCAGGTCTCTCCAAGTTGGTCTCTGGTGGATGAAGCGTCTCTGATGATGATTGGGCCAGGCACAGATCTGTGAATATGGCAGATTATCATTAGTAATCATTTGATTGACTTTTTTTTCTTTGGGTCAGACCTTTTTGGTTCTACTGTATGTCACTGAGCCACCCAGCTTTCAGTTCCTGGCCATCCAGGAAGTATCAGGCATGGGCTTCCTCTTGTGAGGTAGGCCTCAAGTTAGAGCAGTCATTAGTTGCCCGCTCTCACAAACTCTGAGCCCTCATTTGCCTCAGCACATCTTGCAGGCTGGGCAGGTGTGGGTTTCAGATGATTTTAAGTCTAAGTGCCAATTTCTGGATTGATCTTTGTTGGATGAGTGTTTTGTTCCTTGTTTCCTGCTTTTTCTCTGGTCTTCTGGCCTGTGTGGTCTGTGGTTGAGTGGGGTCTGCACTGGAGTTTAGTTCTGGTGGATTTGATGGCCTCTGATCCAGCAGGGAGTTTCCACCTGACTTGGAGGATGTACAAGGTGACTGGGAGGGGAGGGAGTGAGTGGGGATAGAGTTCAGGGGGCATAGAGAGAGTGAAGGAGGTCTGTGTGGGCAGCCTACCTGGAGTTCTGGTGGCTAGTGTGGTCTCTGGTCCAGCAGGGAGTCTTTGCCTGAGTTGTGGGCTTAGATATGGTGATAAAGAGGGGAGGAGGGTTGAGGGACACCAAGAGAGTGGAGGAGGTTCACTGGTGACACCCTACCTTGTCTTCTGGCAGGTGTGGCCTGCATTTGTGTAAGGGGTGTTTGCCCAAGTCAACCAAGAGAGGGCAGAAGGTCTGTGGGTGGATGGCCTTCCTGTTACTCTGGCAGGTGTGGCCTGTGGTTGGAAAGGGGTTGTCTATCACAGAGAACTGGGGAGGTGAAGTTAACAGGCTATCTTGTAGGAGTATGAAAGACAGTAGTGATGAGAACAATGTGGACTGTTGTCAAGCAAAGCTACTGAGGGCAGGTGTGTGGCAGGAGAGTCCCTGAATGGATGCCCATAGAGGCCATTGTGTGAAAATGTAAAGATGTAGCCTAGATTGTGTTGGAGATGTCAGAGCCTTGAGATATCTGCCAAGGAGAGCTGCAGACAGGGTATGGACTCAGCTCAAGGAAGAGAAGTGTGTTGTGCCCAACAGAACTGGAAAGAGTGGGAGAGGAGATTTGACATTGGCCATAGAGATACAGATTTTGGAGTTTGCTCTGCTGCTTACTGGTCTTGCTTTGGTCCAGTATTTCCTCACTCTTCCCCCTCTCCTACTTTTTGTAATGGTAATGTATGTTTTTGCTATTATGTATGTGATCTGAGTCTTGATTTTACAGTGAGTTACAGTTAAGATATTGCCTTGAGTCTCAGAAAAGACTTTGGACTTTGAAAAGTGTTGAGACTGTGTAAGACTATGGGGACTTTTGAAGTTGAACTAAATGCATTTTGCATTATGATATGGCTATAATTCTTTGGGGGCCAGGGAGTGGTATGTGGTGGTTTGAATGCCAATTGCCCCCAGTAGGCTTCTGGATTTGTATATATAGTTCCTACTTAGTGGACCTGTTTGTGAAGGATTAAGATATGTAGCCTTGTGGGAAAAGATGTGTCCCCAGGGCTTTGAGGTTTCAAACCCCATCATGGCCCAGTCTTACTCTATTTCTGCCTTCAACTTGTAGGTCTGATGTGAGCTCTCAGCTACTGCTCTGTGCCAACTTGCCTTCTGCCCTGCTCCCTAACATGGAGACCATGGGCTACATCCCTTTTGAAACTGTAAGCAAGCCCCCAATTAAATCCTTTCATTTATAAGTTGAATTGGTCATGGTGTCTCTTCAAAGCAATAGAACAGTAGCTAATGAAATCGTTGTCTCCTCTTATAACAGGACTGACCCTAATAGGGTCAGTTGTTCTTATGTTTTTTCCCACAGGCTCCAGTTTACTAAGAATTCTGCCCCATATTACCCCATCATCCACTGTTGACTCATGTCTGGGTTCAGGAAGTTCATCCAGTATGGGAGCCAATCCAGCCACAAGCAGGAACTGTCTTTGCTATTTTTTAGTCAAACAGAACCCTGACACTGCAAACATAGTTGCTGACCAGATGTCATGAGCCAATCATAAGGAGATTCCTGTACAGTAAGGGTCTATACCCAATCACTTCAAAGTACACTTAACTATAGTTGGAATTCCCCCAGCTGTATTTAGAAGTAGCCTGCGAGCTTTTCTTGGGGTCAACATTTTGCCACTTTGTTAGAATATTTGACCCCAGCATGCTGGAATTTTTTATTAAACATTCTTGCTGATTGTATAGTGACCGACAGTCTTTTATAGAACTTCTCATGGACCCTAACACCTAAGATACTAGTAAAAATGATCTAATTTAGTTAATTTATTTCTTTTCGAATTTTCGATATCACTCTCATTATGAATTAGCCAGGTTACAAGAGTCCATCCTGCTTCCTCAACCTAAGTGCTGTGATTACAGATGTGCTAAATATCATGCTGAATTTTATTGTTTAGAGTTTTATTGTAAGAATGGTTTATAAATGAGTTAATTCCCTGTTCAGGACTTATTTGGTACTGTTTTGAAATATTTCTGTTGTCCCTACTTGTAGATGGTGTTGATAGAGTACAAGGCTTGGTGTATTAGGGATAAGATGAAGGTCATTTGGTGGTGGTGGTGGTGGTGGTGGTGGTGGTGGTGGTGGTGGTGGTGTGTATGTGCATTTGTGAGTGAGTGTGTGTGTGTGTGTGTGTGTGTGTGTGTGTTTAACATGTATTGAGAGAGGAAACTGCTCTCATCTCAAAAGAATAAAAAGACTGTTCTGGTATCAAATATGAGCGATCACAGCCCCCAAGCACAGCTTTATGTTTTCCCAAATATCATGTTCCAATGAGGTAGCAATTTTATGAAGTTTTTATAGAAAGAAAAACAAAGTATCATGATTGAAGACACTTTTTAAGCACATTGGTGGGAACATCAGATAGCTTGGTTGCAGGGCAGCCTGTGTTGTAGCCCTCAGATACTGTGGAATGACACTCTTAGCATTTGATTGGTACTTTGGGCAGTCTACTAAATTAATACAGCTCAGAACATTTCACCTGAGAACCACAAGGATTCAGGTCAGACACAAGATGGGAAAGGGGAAGGCAAGAAGGAGCCTGCAGACAGCCTGAGGTAAACTTGAATGCTCTTAACATGAGACACTGACAGATCTTTTATTGCTCTCCACTTCATATTTGTCTCTTTTATTGAGTGATGGAGGACAGGCAGGCAGACTTGACTTGGGGCACACGTTGTGATCCCCAAATTTGACAGCAAAGTAGTGGGCACCATGTTACTAGGACACATTCTGGGTGTGTAAGCCCCTCACAGTGACCTCATAAAGAGCAGAGATGGAAATTTCCAGCAGCTGTTGGAGTTATTTTACTCCAGGGACATTTCCCTATTTTTCTATGTCAGCAACATCAGCTGGTTTTTTATTCAGCCTAGTGAAGCAGAAAAAGGTCTTTGGACTTTGCTTTAGACAACTTCTGACTCTAGACAAATCTCATCCTGGTCGGTACGCCCCAGGCTTTGATGTCCTGTTTGCCCTTGGACGTTGTTTTGTTTTTCAATTTTGTGGTTCATTTCCTTTGGAGAAGTTGACATTTGATGACTGGCTTTGTCTTGCAGAGTCCTGTTGGATGATATTGGGTGTTACTGTAAACTACAGTGTTTATCATGGTGAGGAAAGAGAGAGCTCTGAAAGGCATTGGGAACCTGACCACAATGTTACTTGTATGGATATGTTTTCAGGGCTGAGCATTTGGTGTAGCATAACTCATTGATGTGCTCTTCCCTGGGAAGACTATTTTTCCCCTCTCAGATTCCTTAGCTGCCCATAGATCTTTGTTAGAGTTGAGTCATCCTGGGCTTTCCCTATCAACTTTGACATGTCTATTGTTGTCCTGGTTCAACTCTTGCCTAGGCAGTCCTATTTGTGAAACTTCATGGGGATAGCTCCTGACAATATCAGGAGACACAAACTCACAGAAACTCCCTTATCCTCTGGCTTTTAGAATTTTCCAGCCCTCTCTTCCACAGTGATCCATGGTGTCAGAGTTGTTTTACAGATGTATCCCCTGGCAATGGGCTCCAGAACTCTGCATTTTGATTGGTTGTGGTTTTCTGAAATGGTCTCAGTCTGTTGCTAAGAGAAGTTTCCTTAATTGGTGTGAGGGTGTGGGAGGGGAAGCGAGTGCACTCATATGTGGCTATTAGGACAAATATTTAGAGTAGTTAGAGTTTATACTGGCTTAGTAAAGCAATAGATTTAAATTCTGCTCCAAGATCCATGACTTCACTTAGCTCTGGGTAGTTAGCTAGATTTCCAGACTAGGGAAGATTTCCCTATTGATGAGTGGGTCTTTAGACCAATTAGAAAGCTGTTGGTTACCACTTCAGTATGCACGGAAGGCAACCATTTTTAAAAGCTAAAAAATGTAAAAAGTGATATAGCTGATATGCTAAGAGTGAAACGAAAATGATACAAAATGCTTGACTCCAACCACAACAGACATAAAAAGAATAAAAGAAAATTAAGAAGAAAACACAGGGCAATGAATAGAAAATAACAACTAACGTGATGTATATTCATCAATTCTGTCAACAGTCACCCCAAATATCAATAGTCAGTGAACTGAAAGATTTCCAGAAAGGATCTAAAGACAAAGCTCAATTGTATGTTGTCTATATGACATCTCTTTGTAATCTTAATGGTTCATAAATTGATTGATTGATTGATTGCTAAGCTAGAGTTCAATCCTTCATGTATGTTAAGCAACCACTCTACCACTGGGATACACTACCTAACCCAAGAAATCACATAGACATATAGGGTTAATGTGTGTAGAAATACAGTCATGCTAGCAGTGACCAGAACAAAAGAGCAGTATGTGTTTGAATTTCAGACATAGCAAGTCATAAAGCAAGGGAAGTTATCCAGGATAGAGATTAATATAAAGATAAAAGGGTCAATTTTACAATGATACATAACAATCCTATACATACATACCTCACAAATAATCATAAAAATGCAAATTAAAGTTATTACACCTTCTCCTCCTCCTCCTCCTATTCCTCCTCCTCCTCCTTCTCCTCCTCCTCCTCCTCCTTCTTCTTCTTTTGAGACAGGGTTTCTCTGTGTAGCTTTAGAGCCTGTTCTGGAACTTGCTGTGTAGACCAAGCTGGCCTTGAACTCACAGAGATCTGCCTGCCTCTGCCTCTGGTGTGTTGTGATTAAAGGTGTCTGCCACCAACATCTGGCTATACACATTCTTCATAAGTTCACATGGAACACACACATAGTCAGACTACATTCTAGAACACAAAATACAGTTTGCCAAATTAAAAAATAAAAACTACACAATGCCCTTAGATCACAATGGAATTAAACTCAAAATAGCATCAGAAAAATCCCAAAATACATGGAAATTAAGTGTGCTCCAATAACACATGAATCAAAGATGAACTTCAAAAGAAATGCAAGTGTTTTGAAGTAAATAAGAGTACAACTTATCAAAGTTTGCAGAATGCGGTTAAAGTATTGTTAATTGTGACATTTATATCATCAAATGCAAATGTGAAAAGGAAGATCCAAATCTGATCACCTAAGGGGCTAGAAAAAAGTGGTTTTAAATGGACAAAAGAGCTCTACATGCACCTCAGTAGAGCGCTTGTGCGCGCGCATACACACACACACACACACACACATACACACACACACACATGGCAAACAAGCATGTGAAACACAGCCACATCATATTCCATCAAGAAATCATAAATCAAACTGAGAGCATGATACAACATCAACATCTGTTAGATTGACAGCAATGTGGAACATGGCCATACAAAATGTCCATAAGCATATGGAAAAACAGGAGCTCTCACTCATGGCTCATGAATATGCAAAATAGGACAATCACTTTGGAACATAATTTAATATTTTCTTATACAGCCAAGGCATTTGTGAATATATTTGAATACACACACACACACACACACACACACACACACACACACACACACCACATACTAAAAACGTGTAGATCAATTTGAAATGGAGTGATGGAGAGAACATGGGGGTGCTGGAGGGAAGAAATAAGGGGGAATGATATTATTTTAATTAAGGTACAATATACTTTTTAAAACAGTGAGAAAAGAGGAATTTGAAAGCAAGTAAGAAAATAATTGGTCTAAAAAGACAGTTAATAAAGACAGAATTGTCAAAGTAAAGAGGTATTACATAATTGGCCAGGCTGTTATAGAAGCAGGTGTTTGCTACTGCATAAATGAAATGGACATAAAGATGTGAGCATGCAAGAAGGCCAGGCAGAGAGAGTCACATCTTGTTGGAGAGCAGCATGTGGGCAAACAGAAGGGCCCATAGATTTGGTGTCATTGTCTTGGCACTGAGAGTGTGCAGTGGACAGTGATTTAGTTTCCTTCTGTTGCTGTGATGAAACACTCTGACTGAAATCAAGTTGGGGAAGAAAAAGTTTATGTGGCTTACACTTCCAGGTCATGATCAGTTATTGAGGAAATGTCAGTAATCTGGAGAAATTCTGTAAAGAATTTTGCTTTCCATCCCACTTACAGGCTCTTCTAGCTAGCTCAGAGGCTCATGCTGAGCTAGCTTCTTTTTCCAGCCCAGGACGACTACATAAGTATGGTGTCACTCACCGTGGGCTGGATCCTCCTGCACCCATTAAAAATCAAGACAACCTCCCACAGCCATGTTTACAGACTAACCTGATAAAGGCAGTTATCCACTTGATACCCACATGATACAATCTTTTTCTTTATTAAGATTTTTAAAAATTCATTTTACATGCCAATCATAGATTCCCCTCTCTTTTCTCCTTTTGCTCCTTCCCATCCTCCCTTTCAACACCCCCCCCCCCCCCATTACCTCCTCCAATAGGTAAGGCCTCCCATGGGGAGTCAGCTAACCTGGTACATTCAGTCAAGGCAGGTCCAAGCCCCTCCCCTTGCATCCAAGCTGTGTCAGGTGTCCCACCATAGGTAGTGGCCTCCAAAAAGCCAGCTCATGCACCAGGGATAGATCCTGATCCCACTGCCCCTTAAGAAGACCCAACCACACAACTATCTCAGATCATGTAGTCTGTGTCTCAATGGCAGTACTAACTTGGGCATAATAACCTTTAAAGATCTTTATATCCCAATCTCTGCTATTTGGAAATGTTACTGCATATGTCCCAAAGAAGTTTTAATATCTGATTAACTTAAAAATCTTGAATGAAATGTTATCATGTTTTTTGTGATCGGGCCCTGAAATATAACCACAAATAACCTTATAAAAGAACAAAGCTGGGCAATAGTTCAAACATAGATTATATACCTAGTATATATAAAGCTCTGGGTTTGATTACCAGTACGAAGAGAGTGGGGGAGAGATGGGGATAGAGAGTGGAAGAATTGGATAAAGAGAAACAGAGACGGAGACAGAGAGACAGAGAGAGAAGAGGGGAGCTACAGAGAGACAGAGAGGGAGAAGGAGAGGGAGAGGGAGAGGGAGAGGGAGAGGGAGAGGGAGAGGGAGAGGGAGAGGGAGAGGGAGAGGGAGAGAGATTTGAGTATAGAATGAGGGATGTGATATAATGATCAGAGCAGATTTGGATATCATATGTATTGAAGATGGAGAAATCTGTCACAAGCCAAGGGATATTAGAGGCCATGGGAAGCTGAACAAAAAGCCAAGGGAATGTATTTTCTCCTTCAGTGTGTGTAGAAGGAACCCTCCTGGTGCAGACCTTTCACTGTAGCCCATTAGATAGATGACTGTCCTCTGCAACTGCAACTTAAGAGAACCTGTCATCATAAGCCATTGTCTGTAGTTTATGTTTTCCATAACAGGAGGAAACTAATAAATGTATATAATCCTAAAACAATAGAACTGAATTTTCCGGTTTAATTTGGTGGAATTATGGGAATTTAATTAAAAATTAATCTGTTTCTCAAGAGTGGAGAAATATATAAAATTCCCACTAATCAGAAAAAATTACAATCTCTAAGTAAGACAAATTTTATCTCAAATGCAGCTTTGTTGCAATCATGGTGCCAAGTGCTCTGCAGCTTCCTAACTGGATTGTGACCTTAGATACATTACTGAACTTTTCTGCGTTTATTTTTTCATTTGAAGAAATAATAATTACAATCCATACTTCCCAGAGTTGTTTTTAGGATCCAGTATGTGAAAGGTGCAGAAGGAAAGGGAGAGAGCCCTGTCTGTTAAGGTCTTAGAACCTAATCCCCACAGAGGACAAGGCCAACAAGGAAACAGAAAAGACCTTCATGGTTATTGGTTTTAAATGAAGTCCAGACAATGGAGCTCCACAAAGACAAGGTCACCTGGAAGAGAAAGGCAATGAGACCTGGTAACAACTAGAATGGGGTGGAGAGAATGCACCCCACCAGAGATGGCATCCTTCATGAAGGAAGTAAATCTCCCTGAGAATTTGGGGGGGCCACAAGCAAGAAATTTTCTTCTAGAAGTTTGTTCTAGAATAGGGCTGAATGGCTCAGAGTGAGGTTGGGACCATGATACTTCATTTCCCTAGAGTCCAGAGCAGGAATATTGTGTGAGACAGGGCTGAGTGTGGTGGAGGCATGGTCCTAGCTTTAATTCCAAAAGGGCCAGGGCAGGAAATACTCAAAAACTGTGCTCAGACCTCATGAAGGAGCTCTTACTGGAAATGCCTCTGAAGAAGCACCCTCATTTCTGACTTCCCTCCTGAACATTCCAACCATAACTTTTGCTGGGAATGTGACTTTCAGAGATATTCCAGACTTCTAGCATGATAAGCACTAGAACTTCCTAAGGAGGAAAGATGGAAATGTTGGAAGACGCTACATGCTAGGGAGTCATGTGTAGACTCATAGGTTCAAATCTCCTCCTTTTGTATGACTCAAACTGGAGAATTTTACAATATTAGAACAAGCTGGTTTATGAATAAGGTTCATAAACCTTCATGTTACATGTCCCTTCTCTGGAAGTTTTGGAATTCTCAGTCAACGTTTCCCATTTCCTAATCCTAGGATGAACAGGCATTTCCAAGAGAAGTTTCTGAAGGACCAGAAAACTACATCTCACACACTTGCACACAGAGGAGATAAGGGAGGGAAGCTCTCTGACTCAGCTGCAGCTCAGCTGGGCAGCCTGTACTTCTAACATTATCATACATCTTGGTTTCTTGAAAAGAAAAGGGCATTTCCTCCTTGCCGATGTTGGAGATTTCTTCCTGTTCTCCAGCTTTATAAAGGGAGTGAGTGGCCATCCTTTACCTCAAGCCACTGCCTACACCACACACACGGCATAAACCACAGCAGGCAAACATCATTGACCACCACTCATTATTTCCATCAGGAAAACATAAAATCAAACTGAGAGCATGATACACTCAACATCTGATAGATGACAGCATGTGACCATTGGCCATTACAAATGTTTCCATAAGAATATGGAAAAAACAGGAGCTTCCACTCATGGCTTACGAGTGCAAAATAGGACAATCACTTGTGGGGAACATAATTTATATTCATGTTATAAGCCAAGCATTTCGTGAATTATATTTGAATACACAACACACACCACACACACACAACAACACACACACACACACACAAACTAAAAAAGCTTGTAGATCCAATTGAGATGGATGATGGATGGAAGAATCATGGGGGTGCTGAGGAAGAATAAGGGAATAGATATTAATTTAATTAAGGTTACAATACTTTTTTTAAAACAGTGAGGAAAAGAGATTTGAGAAGCAAGTAAAGAAAATAATAGCTTCTTAAAAAAGACAGTTTAAATAAAGACAGAATTGTCAAAGTAAAGAGGTATACATAATTGGCCAGCGTTATAGGAATCAGGTGTCTTGCTACTGCATAAAATGAAATGGACATAAGAGTGTGAGTCATGCAAAGAAGGCAGGCAGAGAGATCACATCTTGTTGGAGAGCAGGCATGTGGGCAAAAGAAGGGCCCGTAGATTTGGGTCATTTTTGGCAATGAGAGTGTCAGGACAGTGTTTTAGTTTCCTTCTGTGCCTTGTGATAACACTCTGACTGAAATCAAGTTGGGGAAGAAAAGTTTTGTGGCTTTACACTCCAGGTCATGATCAGTATTGAGAAACGTCAGTAATCTGAGAAATTCTGTAAGAATTTGCTTCCATTCCCACTTACAGCTCTTCTACTAGCTCGAGCTCATGCTGAGCTAGCTTCTTTTGCCAGCAGGACGACTACATTAAGTATGGGTGTCACTCACCGTGGGCTGGATCCTCCTGCACCCATTTAAAAATCAATACAACTCCCCACAGCCGGTGTTTACAACTAACCTTGATAAGAGCCTGCAGACAGCCTGAGGTAAACTTGAATGCTCTTAACATGAGACACTGACAGATCTTTTATTGCTCTCCACTTCATGTTTGTCTCTTTTATTGAGTGATGGAGGACAGGCAGGCAGACTTGACTTGGGGCACATGTTGTGATCCCCAAGTTTGACAGCAAAGTAGTGGGCACCATGTACTAGGACACATTCTGGGGTGTAAGCCCCTCACAGTGAGCCATAAGAGCAAAGATGGAAATTTCCAGCAGCTGTTGGAGTCATTTTACTCCAGGGACATTTCCCTATTTTTCTATGTCAGCAACATCAGCTGGTTTTTTATTCAGCCTAGTGAAGCAGAAAAAGGTCTTTGGACTTTGCTTTAGACAACTTCTGACTCTAGACAAATCTCATCCTGGTCGGTACGCCCCAGGCTTTGATGTCCTGTTTGCCTTGGACTTGTTTTGTTTTTCAATTTTGGGTTCATTTCCTTTGGAGAAGTTGACATTTGATGACTGGCTTTGTCTTGCAGAGTCCTGTTGGATGATATTGGGTGTTACTGTAAACTACAGTGTTTATCATGGTGAGGAAAGAGAGAGCTCTGAAAGGCATTGGGAACCTGACCACAATGTTACTTGTATGGATATGTTTTCAGGGCTGAGCATTTGGTGTAGCATAACTCATTGATGTGCTCTTCCCTGGGAAGACTATTTTTCCCCTCTCAGATTCCTTAGCTGCCCATAGATCTTTGTTAGAGTTGAGTCATCCTGGGCTTTCCCTATCAACTTTGACATGTCTATTGTTGTCCTGGTTCAACTCTTGCCTAGGCAGTCCTATTTGTGAAACTTCATGGGGATAGCTCCTGACAATATCAGGAGACACAAACTCACAGAAACTCCCTTATCCTCTGGCTTTTAGAATTTTCCAGCCCTCTCTTCCACAGTGATCCATGGTGTCAGAGTTGTTTTACAGATGTATCCCCTGGCAATGGGCTCCAGAACTCTGCATTTTGATTGGTTGTGGTTTTCTGAAATGGTCTCAGTCTGTTGCTAAGAGAAGTTTCCTTAATTGGTGTGAGGGTGTGGGAGGGGAAGCGAGTGCACTTATATGTGGCTATTAGGACAAATATTTAGAGTAGTTAGAGTTTATACTGGCTTAGTAAAGCAAAAGATTTAAATTCTGCTCCAAGATCCATGACTTCACTTAGCTCTGGGTAGTTGGCTAGATTTCCAGACTAGGGAAGATTTCCCATTGATGAGTGGGTCTTTAGACCAATTAGAAAGCTGTTGGTTACCACTTCAGTATGCACGGAAGGCAACCATTTTTAAAAGCTAAAAAATGTAAAAAGTGATATAGCTGATATGCTAAGAGTGAAACGAAAATGATACAAAATGCTTGACTCCAACCACAACAGACATAAAAAGAATAAAAGAAAATTAAGAACAAAGCACAGGGCAATGAATAGAAAATAACAACTAACGTGATGTATATTCATCAATTCTGTCAACAGTCACCCCAAATATCAATAGTCAGTGAACTGAAAGATTTCCAGAAAGGATCTAAAGACAAAGCTCAATTGTATGTAGTCTATATGACATCTCTTTGTAATCTTAATGGGTTCATAAATTGATTGATTGATTGATTGCTAAGCTAGAGTTCAATCCTTCATGTATGTTAAGCAACCACTCTACCACTGGGATACACTACCTAACCCAAGAAATCACATAGACATATAGGGTTAATGTGTGTAGAAATACAGTCATGCTAGCAGTGACCAGAACAATAGAGCAGTATGTGTTTGAATTTCAGACACAGCAAGTCATAAAGCAAGGGAAGTTATCCAGGATAGAGATTAATATAAAGATAAAAGGGTCAATTTTACAATGATACATAACAATCCTATACATACATACCTCACAAATAATCATAAAAATGCAAATTAAAGTTATTACACCTTCTTCTTCTCCTTCACCTTCTCCTCCTTCTCCTCCTCCTCCTCCTCCTCCTCCTCCTCCTCCTCCTCCTCCTCCTTCTTCTTCTTCTTTTGAGACAGGGTTTCTCTGTGTAGCTTTAGAGCCTGTTCTGGAACTTGCTGTGTAGACCAAGCTGGCCTTGAACTCACAGAGATCTGCCTGCCTCTGCCTCTGGTGTGTTGTGATTAAAGGTGTCTGCCACCAACTATACACATTCTTCATAAGTTCACATGGAACACACACATAATCAGACTACATTCTAGAACACAAAATACAGTTTGCCAAATTAAAAAATAAAAACTACACAATGCCCTTAGATCACAATGGAATTAAACTCAAAATAGCATCAGAAAAATCCCAAAATACATGGAAATTAAGTGTGCTCCAATAACACATGAATCAAAGATGAACTTCAAAAGAAATGCAAAAGTGTTTTGAAGTAAATAAGAGTACAACTTATCAAAGTTTGCAGAATGCGGTTAAAGTATTGTTAATTGTGACATTTATATCATCAAATGCAAATGTGAAAAGGAAGATCCAAATCTGATCACCTAAGGGGCTAGAAAAAAGTGGTTTTAAATGGACAAAAGAGCTCTACATGCACCTCAGTAGAGCGCTCGCACGCACATACACACACACACACACATATACACACACACACACGGCAAACAAGCATGTGAAACACAGCCACATCATATTCCATCAAGAAAACATAAATCAAACTGAGAGCATGATACAACATCAACATCTGTTAGATTGACAGCAATGTGGAACATGGCCATACAAAATGTCCATAAGCATATGGAAAAACAGGAGCTCTCACTCATGGCTCACGAATGTGCAAAATAGGACAATCACTTTGGAACATAATTTAATATTTTCTTATACAGCCAAGGCATTTGTGAATATATTTGAATACACACACACACACACACACACACACACACACACACACACACACCACATACTAAAAAAGTGTAGATCAATTTGAGATGGAGTGATGGAGAGAACATGGGGGTGCTGGAGGGAAGAAATAAGGGGGAATGATATTATTTTAATTAAGGTACAATATACTTTTTAAAACAGTGAGAAAAGAGGAATTTGAAAGCAAGTAAGAAAATAATAGGTCTAAAAAGACAGTTAATAAAGACAGAATTGTCAAAGTAAAGAGGTATTACATAATTGGCCAGGCTGTTATAGAATCAGGTGTTTGCTACTGCATAAATGAAATGGACATAAAGATGTGAGCATGCAAGAAGGCCAGGCAGAGAGAGTCACATCTTGTTGGAGAGCAGCATGTGGGCAAACAGAAGGGCCCATAGATTTGGTGTCATTGTCTTGGCAATGAGAGTGTGCAGTGGACAGTGTTTTAGTTTCCTTCTGTTGCTGTGATGAAACACTCTGACTGAAATCAAGTTGGGGAAGAAAAAGTTTATGTGGCTTACACTTCCAGGTCATGATCAGTTATTGAGGAAACGTCAGTAATCTGGAGAAATTCTGTAAAGAATTTTGCTTTCCATCCCACTTACAGGCTCTTCTAGCTAGCTCAGAGGCTCATGCTGAGCTAGCTTCTTTTTCCAGCCCAGGACGACTACATAAGTATGGTGTCACTCACCGTGGGCTGGATCCTCCTGCACCCATTAAAAATCAAGACAACCTCCCACAGCCGTGTTTACAGACTAACCTGATAAAGACAGTTATCCACTTGATACCCACATGATACAATCTTTTTCTTTATTAAGATTTTTTAAAATTCATTTTACATGCCAACCATAGATTCCCCTCTCTTTTCTCCTCTTGCTCCTTCTCATCCTCCCCTCCAACCCCCCCCCCCCCTATTACCTCCTCCAATAGGTAAGGCCTCCCATGGGGAGTCAGCTAACCTGGTACATTCAGTCAAGGCAGGTCCAAGCCCCTCCCCTTGCATCCAAGCTGTGTCAGGTGTCCCACCATAGGTAGTGGCCTCCAAAAAGCCAGCTCATGCACCAGGGATAGATCCTGATCCCACTGCCCCTTAAGAAGACCCAACCACACAACTGTCTCAGATCATGTAGTCTGTGTCTCAATGGCAGTACTAACTTGGGCATAATAACCTTTAAAGATCTTTATATCCCAATCTCTGCTATTTGGAAATGTTACTGCATATGTCCCAAAGAAGTTTTAATATCTGATTAACTTAAAAATCTTGAATGAAATGTTATCGTGTTTTTTGTGATCGGGCCCTGAAATATAACCACAAATAACCTTATAAAAGAACAAAGCTGGGCAATAGTTCAAACATAGATTATATACCTAGTATATATAAAGCTCTGGGTTTGATTACCAGTACAAAGAGAGTGGGGGAGAGATGGGGATAGAGAGTGGAAGAATGGGATAAAGAGAAACAGAGACAGAGACAGAGAGACAGAAAGAGAAGAGGGGAGCTACAGAGAGACAGAGAGGGAGAAGGAGAGGGAGAGGGAGAGGGAGAGAGATTTGAGTATAGAATGAGGGATGTGATATAATGATCAGAGCAGATTTTGATATCATATGTATTGAAGATGGAGAAATCTGTCACAAGCCAAGGGATATTAGAGGCCATGGGAAGCTGAACAAAAAGCCAAGGGAATGTACTTTCTCCTTCAGTGTGTGTAGAAGGAACCCTCCTGGTGCTGACCTTTCACTGTAGCCCATTAGATAGATGACTGTCCTCTGCAACTGCAACTTAAGAGAACCTGTCATCATAAGCCATTGTCTGTAGTTTATGTTTTCCATAACAGGAGGAAACTAATAAATGTATATAATCCTAAAACAATAGAACTGAATTTCCGGTTTAATTTGGTGGAATTATGGGAATTTAATTAAAAATTAATCTGTTTCTCAAGAGTGGAGAAATATATAAAATTCCCACTAATCAGAAAAAATTACAATCTCTAAGTAAGACAAATTTTATCTCAAATGCAGCTTTGTTGCAATCATGGTGCCAAGTGCTCTGCAGCTTCCTAACTGGATTGTGACCTTAGATACATTACTGAACTTTTCTGCGTTTATTTTTACATTTGAAGAAATAATAATTATTATCCATACTTCCCAGAGTTGTTTTTAGGATCCAGTATGTGAAAGGTGCAGAAGGAAAGGGAGAGAGCCCTGTCTGTGAAGGTCTTAGAACCTAATCCCCACAGAGGACAAGGCCAACAAGGAAACAGAAAAGACCTTCATGGTTATTGGTTTTAAATGAAGTCCAGACAATGGAGCTCCACAAAGACAAGGTCACCTGGAAGAGAAAGGTAATGAGACCTGGTAACAACTAGAATGAGGTGGAGAGAATACACCCCACCAGAGATGGCATCCTTCATGAAGGAATTAAATCTCCCTGAGAATTTGGGTGGGCCACAAGCAAGAAATTTTCTTCTAGAAGTTTGTTCTAGAATAGGGCTGAATGGCTCAGAGTGATGTTGGGACCATGATACTTCATTTCCCTAGAGTCCAGAGCAGGAATATTGTGTGAGACAGGGCTGAGTATGGTGGAGGCATGGTCCTAGCTTTAATTCCAAAAGGGCCAGGGCAGGAAATACTCAAAAACTGTGCTCAGACCTCATGAAGGAGCTCTTACTGGAAATGCCTCTGAAGAAGCACTCTCATTTCTGACTTCCCTCCTGAACATTCCAACCATAACTTTTTCTGGGAATGTGACTTTCAGATATTCCAGACTTCTAGCATGATAAGCACTAGAACTTCCTAAGGAGGAAAGATGGAAATGTTGGAAGACGCTACATGCTAGGGAGTCATGTGTAGACTCGTAGGTTCAAATCTCCTCCTTTTGTATGACTCAAACTGGAGAATTTTACAATATTAGAACAAGCTGGTTATGAATAAGGTTCATAAACCTTCATGTTACATGTCCCTTCTCTGGAAGTTTTGGAATTCTCAGTCAACGTTTCCCATTTCCTAATCCTAGGATGAACAGGCATTTCCAAGAGAAGTTTCTGAAGGACCAGAAAACTACATCTCACACACTTGCACACAGAGGAGATAAGGGAGGGAAGCTCTCTGACTCAGCTGCAGCTATTCAGCTGGGCAGCCTGTACTTCTAACATTATCATACATCTGGTTTCTTGAAAAAGAAAATGGCATTTCCTCCTTGCACTGATGTTGGAGATTTCTTCCCTGTTCTCCAGCTTTATAAAGGGAGTGAGTAGCCATCCTTTACCTCAAGCCACTGCCTGTCATCCAAGATGACTAAAGCAACAAAAATCAGCATAATGTTATCATGACCATATCTCTTCTCTGCTCTGTAGAGGGTAAGTTGTATGTCACATTGTTTGTAGGTGAGTGATATTGGTGACTACCTTTCTCTTTGAGTAGTGTACTCAAGCACCATGAATGCTAGTCAGTAAGGGTGATGCTTCTAGTTGGGTAACAACTGCACTTATCCATGGGTGACTAAGTAAGTGTTGTCTTCAGCAATGGGCCTTAGCATTAGGGTGTGGAGAGTAACCAACAGCCTGGATAATAGTCTATAACGTTGGTGGAGGGGGTTCCATGGGATACCTTTGCCTAAAGTCTCAACAGGATGTAACCCATTTCTTGCAATGGAGATTGTACTTGGTGGCATAAGATGTATAGTTGGGTCATTGTCTCTCCCACCATACAACTCCATTTAAATTTCTTTCATGTATGTACATATTTTAAGAAGCTTCTACAGTAGTAGGTTTCCATATAGTTTTTCCTAAGGCCTTTAGTAATAGCTTTCCCTCCCTATATTTTCTCCTTTACTCTTCACTTCCACCCCCTCCCCATTTAGTCCTAGTCTGGTTTAGCCTTTCTCTCTATGTAACATTATATTCTATTTCCCTTTGCTTGGGAGATCCTCTCCTTGTTTGGTACCTAACTGCAAAGATCATTTTGACTGTAGCACACATATCAAAACTTTAACAGGTAACATCGGCATATAAGAGAAAACGTGCAATGTTTGCCCTTTGGAGTCTGGGTTACCTCACTCAGGATGACTGTTTTTCACTCCATCCATTCACCAAAATATTTTATAATTTCATTGTTCTTAATAGCCCAACAACTATTCTATCATGTAAACATACCACATTTTCATTATTCATTCATCAGTTGATGGACATCCAGGCTGTTTCCAATTTCTGTCTATTATGAATACAGCAGTAATGAACATGTATGAACAAAATCTCTGTCATAACTTGTAGAAGGCCTTTGGGTGTGTGCTCAAGAGTAGTATAGTTGGATTGATTCTCAGCTTCACTGGGAAACTTCACGTTAACTGCAATACTGGCTGTACTAGTTTGCTCTCCGACCAACAATGCACAAGTCATCCTCTTTCCTGCATCCTCATCAGCATGTGCTACCATTTGTTTTATTGATCTTTGCCATTTTCACTAGGGTAAAATGAAGTCTCAAAGTTGTTTTAATTTATGTTTCCCTGATGACTAGGCTGTTAAACATTTCTCTAAGTTTTTGTAGCCATTTGTGTTTCGGATTAAGAGAACTCTCTTCTCAGTTCTATCCTCCATTTTTCAACTAGGTTGTCTGTTTTCTTGATATTCTGTTCATTCAGTGCTTCATATAATTAGATGTTAACCATCTATCAGATGTATAATTGGTAAAGAAGAGATCTTTACCCATTCTTCAGGCTACAGCTTTGCTTGAATGATGGTGTCCTTTGATATGCAGAAACTTTTCTTCTCAGTGAGGTCTCATTTTTTTTTTTTTTTTTTTTTTTGCTGTTCATAGTGTCTGTGGTATTGAATTTCCTGATCAGAAAGTCTCTTCCTGTGCCAATGATTTGAGTTTGTTCCTCACTTTCTGTCTCTGTTTCTCTCTCTCTGTTTGTCAAGGCATGGTTCCTCTGTGTAACATCCCTGACTGTTCTGGAACTCCCTTTGTAGACTAGGCTGACCTCTAACTCACAGAGATCCACCTGCCTCTTCCCCCCAAGTGTTGGGATTAAAGTCATGCACCAGTACCACCTGTCACTTTCTTTTTTGTCAGAATCAGGGTATCTGGTCTTATGTTGAGGTCCTTGATCCATTTGGAGGTCTGTTTTGTGCAGTGTGATAGATATGGATCTATTTTCATTCTTCTACAAATCAGCCATCCACTGTGACTACCACCTTTTATTGTCTTTTTTATTGTTTTGTATTTTTGGTTTCTTTGTCAAAGTTAGTTGTCCATAGATGTGTGGAGTTATTTCAGGATCATAAGGTTACATCATTTAGGAGTGCTAGTACAGGTACAATTCTGATTGGCTCAAGTTTTAGGGGTTTTCTGTGTTATCTTACTTTGTAGTTTTAACAGATTGTTTGTCAAACTTTATAGACTACCTCCAGCATTGGAGCATTCTGTGGTTAATCCATTGCTGCCAGATGGTCTTTCAAACACCCCAACTTAGTACTTTTGACCATATCTGGCAGTGGGGCATTCTATGGTTAATTAGTTGCTACCAAATGGCTCTTCAAACATCCTGACTTTGTCCTGCAACCTATGTCAGCAAGCTGGGGTGAGGGCCTTGCTTGAAATGGGGGTGCTTTGGTTCTTCAGTATTTCTAGATATCTTGCATTGGAAGAGCTCAGGGAGGAAGACACCATGGACCTTGTGTTTTATGTAACCCATTGTGAACTGTAAACTCCTCTCTGGCTCTGTCTTTGTACAAGGAGACAAATCCAGGTAACAAACCCACTTCCCAACCTGGGGAGATGCCCTCACAGAGCTGGAAAATTCAGTGCTGAGACACAAAGTCTGCTGTGAGTTGTGATTTTCTTTGAAAAGGAAAGTATAGGCTAGTTAATTTCATGCCGCATATCTCAGAAGTAAAAAGCTAATGAATATTTGCTTGGAGAACCAGAGAGCAAGGACTATTTCAGGCTCACAGTAGGTGAGCAGAAAGGGTGGTGGAAACATCTACTTCCTTAGCAGAAGGGTAGCCACTGGACCTTTGGAGGAGGGGATCTGCATTTGAAATATATATGGGTGGCAAAGTATGCAAGATATCCTCTATCAAAAAGTCCTATCTGAAGGTCTAGCTGGTGTACTGAGAACAATGTGTTATAGTACAAGGGAAAAACAATTAACTTGAGAATTGTTTTATTATAAGTTTTAATAAAGTATATAGTCTGAGGGAAGAATGGAGTCTTTCAGAGAGAGAGAAGGGGAGAGGAAAAGAGAGGAGAGAGAGAGAGAGAGAGAGAGAGAGAGAGAGAGAGAGAGAATTTCATCCCATGAAAGTGAATGTTATCCTTTTATAGCACTATGGAGATGTCTTATTTAGAGGGTCTTTTATGTGGGATGATATTTTAATAGATAAGGGGAAGTATTGTGGAATATTCCTTTATACTGGGTAAAGATGTGTCACTGTGATTGGTTTAATAAAAAAGCTAAATGGCCAATAGCCATTTAGGAGGTATAGGTGAGACTTCCAGACAGGGATAGCTGTGGAAGAAGAAAGGAAGAGTCACCAGCCAAACACAGAAGGAGCAAGACATGCAAGAAGAGAGGTAAAAGCCATGGGCCATGTGGCAGCATGTAGATGAACAGAAATGGGTTGAGCTATAAGAACTAGTTAGAAACAAGCCTTAGCAACAGGCTGAGCTTTCATAATTAATAAGAAGTCTCTGTGTTGTTATTTGTGGGCTGGTGACCCAAAGGAAAGTCCAACTCCAAATGGTGTCCAACATGGGACATGTATTTCCACATAGGACCTGAGAAAGTGGTCTCTCCAGTAGGCTCAGCATGCACTTTTAAGAGGCCTTGCTACCAAGCACTTAAATGGAGTTTATGAGCCATAGGCAGCATGCTACTTGGTGGTGGGAGACTAGGTAGAAGCACCTACCAGAGCTGAGGATGATAGACTGGCTCCAGGCCAGGCCACAGGCATGAAGCTTTGTTCTCACCTACCCGAAGGGAAAGCCAGCCTTTCAGGCTATGTGCTAGTAGCTGAATTCCTAGTTTCCACTTTGCAGTTTAGGGGTTGGCTCATGTGCATCAGAGGATGCTCCAACTGCACACCTACAGACAGAGTAAATTTGTCCAGACCAAGAAAACCTCTGAACAGATATAGTATGCTTAAAAATGTGCTAAGATGCTAAAGAAAGAATATTAGTATAGACTGTCATAGAAAAAATAGTTCACAAATAACAAAGTCTTTAAAAAGAAAATAAAATCATATAAAAAGGATAAGCCATATAAAGATGGAAAATATTATAACACAGTGAGTTTGGACCACACATGGTGCTTGGTTAATTTTGAATTTTTTGAATGCTAATGAACAGAGAATGACAGCTACTGAGAGATATTGGTTGTGGAAGGGCCTGCTGAATTAAATCAGCCAAATATTTTAGGAATGGCTTAACTTTAAAATGGAAGTCAGAATATGTATTGCTTTGGGGAAGAGGTTATGGTTTTGTTTCCAACGAAAAACAAAAGGCTGTGGATTCATTCAAGATTAATAAAGATCAGATTTCATCAGGAAGACCCCCTGAAAATCTTGGTAACAGACATAAAAAACAAACCTAGAAAAACTATAAGACAGTTGACATATATTTTACTTGCTCAAACATAAAACAAAAAAGTAATTTTGACTGGCTCATGTACAATGCATAGTCCATATTTGTGTTAATGCAGATGTATATGCTACCTTTGAAAGTTTGTTTTCAGACAAAGGGAAAAAGACACAAAAGAAAACAGGTGGCTCAGGTGATCCAGCCTCTCTGAGTGCCTCTGTTGCAGTTTCCTCAGAGTTCTGCATCCAGAACAGCTTCAAGGCTGCTGGCTGAGATGGTCCAGCCTCACAGACTATTCTAGCCAGGACTACAGATAAGCCTTGTGTTTTCCCATTGCACAGAGACTGGACAACAAATGTTAGACAGTGGGCATTTTGCCTTTTAATTTTGGACTTTTTGTTTCTGTATATTCCCTGTCATATCAGTGACAGAGGAGAAGATCTCTTTTGCTCTTGAACTGCTTGCTGAAGAGCTGAGAAAAAAATCTAAAGGTTGTCATTGATCTGTCATTGCGTTACAGGGCTGTAAAGCATAGAAGGTTTGAGCAGCACTTTGAAGAAAAAAGGTGCCATAGGATAAGCCAGGCTTCCCTCTCACTTGGAGATCCAGTGGTCCTCAGCAATGGGAGACAGGTGCTGGGGTTTATGGCAATAGTTAATTTCCACAAAACAATACCATCTGGAGGTTAAGTGGCTTGTTATCTAGTTGAACCAGAACATTAACTAGGCAGGAGCTAAAGATGCAAAACAGGATTAGAAAGAAGAACAAAGGAACTACAGGAACTACATGAAGCCAGACTAACATGAAAAAGCTACCTAGAAGCTGTCCTACCCAGGAGGTCTGCACTAAGTTTTTAGTTCTCTCCCTGTCTGGTTAGATTTTTGTTTGATTTTTGAGAGATTTTTCTCTATGCCCCCTGAAATATTGACCCAGAAACAACAGATTTTATTGAGGACGGCATGTGTGCACTTGGCTTCTTCAGAAAAGATGTCTATGGTCTTCTGGTTCTGCAGGACCATTTTTGTCAGAAGCTGAGAATTTGTTGATGTACCTATATAGTAGGCACTGTGGCCTTCTGGGTAGTTTGTGTGATGAGACCAGTCATTCTAATACTTGTTTATGCATCCTGGACTGCTGCAGACTGGATCTCAGCTGGACCACCAGACCGAGGGAGAACAGGTTGAAGGTACTCAGGATAAGTGAGATTCTGCAAGTGACAGACAGACACAGACACGAGAGTATGCTGTGAAGCTGCTGCAATTTTACTCAGACCAAGCAGTGAATTTTATACAGTTATCTGAGGAAACATGGCAATCGGCCAGTAGGGTGACAGACATAGAATCAACAATGTAGTCACACAATTTTCTCAGAATGACTAACAGATCTCATGAGTACAGCCTTTATTTCCCCTTTTGTGGTTCCTCATCCAGACAGAGAACATTACAGACCTAGCTGTAGCTTTCCTTCTACATAATCATTAAATGTTTATTCTGTATCAAAATTAAACCTTTCCCACCATTGTTCTAACCATGGTCTTATTTGTGTGAAAATATTTAACCTTTGCCTGTGGGTGAGAAGGCACCAGGGGGGTTGGGACCTAGCTAATCTTTCCCTGAACTGTAACTTATGTCATTCTGTTTTCATACCATTATGATTCACCCATCAGTTCCCATGTTTATCATAAGCTCCCGTGAAAGGTAATGGTTCTAAATAATTATTATGTCTAGGAATAAAGTTAGGGGGTTGCCACTATCACTCCTTGATGAGAAACTCTATTTGTCCCTGGATAATTCTTGTAGGAATGGCTAATTCCTGTAACTGCTTCCTTGCAGCTGCTGTCAGCTGCGCATGTGGATTGCCTATGAGTGCCTGTACCTTTACTTTCATTCTCTCTTCACTAGAGTCTTCGTACTTCTAAATCATAAGTTCTTTTTGTTCTAAATCATTCATGAATTTCCCTAAACTTTTAGGACCCTCTTGAACTGTTTGCCTAAGAGCTTGAGTCATAGGTGGGGGTATTGAAGCCACTTTTGAGGAATCATAACTCTCTTTATGGGGCACATCAGGAACATTAAGGGTTAACTTCCTAATACACAAGGAAACAGCAATAATCACAGCTGCAAAGAGAAGAAGGCAGAGTGCCAGCCAGCCTCTGCAAGCAGATCTGCGGGGTTCCGTGTAGCCTGGCACCATGAGTCGGGCAGATTGATGAGGGGTTGCCAGGGGGCATAGATCCAAGGGCCACGAGTCCCCCTTTCCCACGTAACTACTTCATCCAAGGCATTTGTCACGCGGGCGACACCGTCATGGGCGTGGCACTGGACCAAAGTAATTCTTTAAGAATAGATCATACCTGCCAGAGGCCATGAGAATATACAGCAGATGACAACTACTGCTTAACAGGTTGACCCACCAGATGAATAATTCTGTGATGGGAAGCCCCACTAGGCATAGACTGTGAGGTCATAGACTGTAAATACCATTTGTTTCTGTCTGTGATTTTCTCCTGTGCACAATTTCTCTATTTTCTGGGCTCCTCCATAGTTGAACTTTTTAACCCCTATCTGCTATCTCTTTAGCAAGATAGTGAAACAGCTGGATCCTCCTTCACTGCCACAGCTGCCCCACTAATCAGAAAGCTGACAGTTTTTTTTTTTTTTTACATATATTATCAGAATGGCTCTGCTTCTTATCTTTTACTCAAGAAATACAATGTGACCCTCAAATGTAACTATCATATTGTCTAAATCTTTCTGTTGGGAATATATATAACTGTATAAAGACAAAGAAAAAAAGATTTCAAGATTTAAGAGGTTAAAGATAGTATTTACATTCTGTACAGAAATTCACAGGCCAGTGTATAGTAACCATTCAGGTTAGTCAGTAACCATTCTCAAAATTTGTCTGAATCTCACAACTATTAATCCCTGTTTGTAAGTTAATAAAAATCTGTGGATGAGAATCCAAAAGCACATTTCTCACAGGGTTGAAGAGTAGAGGAGAGGTGAGAGATAGAGTGACACACAGAGGCTCTATACTACCCCCAGGCTACCTGTCACTCTCTGGACTGAGATCCTACTGGCTTCCTCTTCCAGCCTGGGCTTTTATATAGTCATGCATTGCTGAGGCTAGGACCTGGGTACTCTTGTCCTGCTCTTTGTTGCTTTCTGGTCTTAGGATCCTCACAACAATGGGAAAGCATTACCTGCTGCTCCTGCTGAGCCTCCCCTTACTGTTGGGCTTCCTGCAAGGTGAGATCCTGGCAGGTGGTTGGGGCAAGTATGGATAGGCAGTCATATTGTCAAATGTTCTTAGGCTTTGGGGAGGTGAGGAACATGGGATAAGGCCTTAATGCCTTTGAAATTCACCTCTATACCTTTCATCCCCATATCCAAACATCTCTTTCTTCCCCTCCCTTTTGTGGGCACAGTGTAGGATCTTCTGTCCCACTGATCCTCATTGTTCTGGCTCTGGGGCTCTTTTTTTGGTCCTTCCCTCCCTCCTCTCTCGTTTTCCTTCCTATAGAAGCATTCTTGCTTCCTAAACATTTCTTGTACATGGACCTAACTTTGGATTGGAAATGGGGCAAGGAAGGTCCTTGACAAAGAAGATGAAGTGATGGGGTGGGTTTGTCTGGTTGTGGGTGATTGGCTCATTGGTCCCCAGCATGAGAGTTTCCACCTTCCTCCTCACAGCCTTTTTCCAGTACATGACATGGGGAACCTTCTACATCTCAAACCATCCCTTCACAGGATCCAAGATCAAAGGTCTCCCTCCAGGAGTCAGCTCTAAACATTGTTTTCTGCTTACTGATCAGAGTCACATGATCACTTCCTGTCTGACAAATGAGCATCTCATGTTGCTTTGGTCTCTTCAGCACGTTTATGCTTCCAGTGTGAGCTGCGGAACTCAGAGGGGATTTGTAAGAAAAGAAAACGCATCTATAAGACCAAAAGTGACAAGGAGCAGTGTTCTATGGTGGAGGTCTCTACAGGTGTGTATGCCTGGGTCTTCTCAGGGTGATCCAGCTTGCTCATGGGAGATAAAGTCCTTTTTACAGCGCTGACTACAAAAGCAGAGAGTGTGAGGATCTGCCTCTCTGAAAAGGCAAAAAGGCTCCTTTGCTTCTGATATTTGTTGCAACTGGTTTGTGGTCAGACAAACTACTTCTTGAGGGAGAAAAATGTTTGTGAGGACTCTCTGGGTGGTTCTTAGGGGCATTTTAGGTGAACATACCCAGGGATGAGAAGACTTGGACTCTAAAAATCCACTCAGCACTTTAGGGAATGTGAGGCCTGCCTTTGGTCAAATTAGGGATTGAGGGGTGATGGTCAAGCAAAGTCCCCATGATTACCTCCATGTGGCTGGCTGATGGACCTGCCACCTGGGATCTTGATTCTTCTCATTATTGAGTAGCTGATTCTTTCCACAAGTGTATATGCTTTGCTTCTTGTCTTTTTTCTTATCCAGGTGCCAGGATCCACTATACAATCCAGGAATGTTCTGACCTGTGCACCAATAAGACCTTTACAAAAAAATTCATTACAGTGAAATACATGTGCTGCAATAGCAAATCTTTCTGTAATCAGCGTTAGATGCTGGGTCCTTTCTCTGCCTGTTCTTCTGCAGGTGAGCCGTTAGCCCTTCCCTGTGCTCCTGTACCTTTGAAATCCTGGGACATCTATTTCCAGGACTTCCCAAACCTTGACACTTGTCTATGCTAAGTTAGTAGGATGTTGACATTCCAGCAGTTCCTTTGAGGCCAGAGATGTTCTCTGCTTCCCATCACCTGTGGTGCCTCATTTCTCTCAGAGTCTGTTTCCTCCCTTCTCTCTCTCCATCCCTCCAGCACTGACTGACATACTGCACACTCTCTTCACAGTTCCATTTTATCAACAAGTGTGTCCTCACTGATATAAACTGCACTGAGACACTTATTCTGTACAGGTGGCTGTGACACACCTGAAACCTTCTCTTGATGCAGCTGCTGTTCAGTGATGCTTTTTCTGCCAGGCTAGTAATCCCACCATACACTGCAGAAACACAGCTTGTTTCATGTTCAGGTGTGTATTCCAGGGCTTTTATAATCTGGAATATGCATTTGTATGTCAGTGTAAATATTTGTACACTTACAAACATAAAATAATTATAATCTCTTGTTTGTAGTGCTGTTCATTGAATCATGGTCCATAAGTATGACAGCAAGCATTCTACTATCAAACATGTCTGGAGCCCTGCACCCTGCTTTCTACTTTATACATCTTAGATGTCTTTACCAGTCTACACACAAATTACCATGCTCTTTTGCATATTCTGTCAGGCACTCTATGCCTTATAAAGTTTATTGCACTAGATCTATATGGAGGTTTTATAATATTTCCAATAAAACAGTTTTACTTTTGCTTGTTTATTGTGTGTATTTGTTTTTTTTTTACATACACATGTCATAATGTGTGTGTGTGTGTGTGTGTGTGTGTACGAGAGAGAGAGAGAGAGAGAGAGAGAGAGAGAGAGAGAGAGAGAGAGAGATCTTAGCAAGAACAGTGCTCTCCTTTCATTGTGTTTGTTTTCAGGATTGAGCTCAGTGCTCAGCCTTGGTGGTCAATGCCCTCACATGCTGAGTTGTAAAGCTATATAATTAGGGGAATGGTGAGACTTCTCTGTGGGCAAGGTTGCTTGCTGTCAAACCTCATGACCCAAGTTCAATCCCCAGGATAGGCATAGTAGGAGACAAAATACTTCTGCAAGATTTCTTTGACTTCCAAATGCCAGCTGTTGTAGTGTGTGTGTGTGTGTGCGTGCGTGCGTGCGTGCGTGTGTGTGTGTGTGTGTCACACACATAAACTAAATGAATAAATGTAACAAAAATACATAATTACAATGGTGAGATTTCTTTCTTATTTTTAACAATTCCAACTTCTGAATTTTAGGAACTATACCTTCTCCCAAGCACCAAGATTAAGATCCCTAGTACTTGGATCAGCACCAGAAGTTGGATGTTACTTTGTTTTCACTGTCATACTCAGCCCCTTACAAATGCTACCTTCCCCCTTTTGTTACATTGTTCAATTCATAGAATAGCTGCCATCCTGATTTTATTTCCCTTGATCTCCTTCAGTTGTGTTATTGCTCCAGCTAAGTCTTCCAGTACTATATTGAATAGGGAAATAAAGTGTGGACAACTTTCTCTTGTTCCTGATTTTGGTGGAATTGCTTTGAGTTTCGGTTGATGTTGAGTATGGGCTAGCTGAGAATCACCTTTATTATGTGCAGGAATGTTCCTAGTCTCTCCAGCACTTTTATCATGAAGTGTTGGATTTATGTCAAAACCCTTTTCTGCATCTAATGAAATGGTTGTGTGGTTTTTGTCTTTCTTTCTGTTTTTATAGTGAATCACATTTACCAATTTACATGAACTCTCCCTTCATCTCTGGGATGAAGTCTATTTGATCATGGTGGATGATCTTTTTGATTGTATCTTATTGAGTATTTTTGCAAGTATTTTATTCAGAAATTTTGCATTGATGTCATAAGGGAAATTGGTCTGTAATTCTCTTTCTTTGTTGGATTCCCAGACTAGAATGGCTAGTGGGTTCCCAGGTAGAGAGTGCCTCCGGTGTCTTGGTGCTGACACGAAGGGATGGGGCAATGGAGAAAGTCTAGGTCTGCACAGGGAATCTGCAGATTTCCCAGGAAATGGAGGCAAAAAGAAAGTTCAGGCCTCTATGATGATCTGCTACAGGGATGGGGATGAGACGCCTAAAGATTCCTAAATGAGATTTCTGTATCAGCTTTCCCAAGGCTCAAAGAACACTGTGGAAGAACAGACAGAATGAATGTATAAGCTGAAGGATGGACAGGAGTGCTTCTCATATCTGTTTTCAAACATTATTAGCCATGCCCAGTGTTCATGATATATACATATTTAATTTATCATTGTTTGCAATAAAAGACTATGATAATACTATAATAACACATGAAGTAAGGGTTGTAAAAAAACAGAAATTATCTTCTAGATTTACCTTCATTCTGTTGTCTTTACATTGATTTGTATGTCCAAGTTTTTATTTGCTGCCATGGCTCTTCTACATTGAGAACTTCCTTAACATTTGTTCTAGTACTCCATCTTCTCTTTGCTTAGCAACATTTTACATTGAGCCTAACAACTATATTTTCCCACTACATAATTCTGACCTCTAGTAGTGTGTGTGTGTGTGTGTGTGTGTGTGTGTGTGTGTGTGTGTGTGTGTGTTGTGTTTTTTTTTCCTGACTTTACATAATATAGTTTATGATGGGTGTTTTGGGGTAGTTTCAGTCTTTGATTATCAATAATAAAGTGCCATGTTCTCTTCATCCTTGATTATAATTCAGAAGTTTGAAGGTCTTATTGTAAGTTTTAGTATTTATTCTATTTTGGATTCTTTCAGATTTGCTGAATCTGTTTTTATGTTTTCATTATTTTGGGGATAATAATTGCTAGTATTTCTTTAAAGATATGTTCTTACTGTTTTCTGTTATACAGAAAACCAACTATATATGTTAAAAATGTTTGACATTATTCATACCTGTAAGAGTCTGTGTGCTGATTTGTTTAAATTGTTTTTCATTATGCATGTGTTCAACTACTTGGTTAGTTACTGAGGCAGGGTCGTATGTACCCCTATCTGGCCTCCCACTTCTGTGTAGTCAAAGATGACATTGATCTTTATAGTCTCCAGCTCTCTTTTGTTGGGATTAAAGGTATATATCAATACATCAAGTTTTATGTGGTGCTTATAATTGAACTCAGGGCTTTGGATATGGTAAACTAGCATTCTACCATCTGAGTGATACTTGTAGCCCCATGTTCATGTATATTTATGTTAAATTCACTTTCCAGCAGAGAATCAAGGATTCCATCATTTTCTCAAAGCCTGCTAGTATTGAGAAAATGTTTCTTATATAAGAAACATTTTCAAATAAGATTGTTGATACAGCAATACACCAGGCTTCACCTTGTGATGTGTATTTCCTCAGGTAGGGCCTCACTTCACTCTTGGATAATTTTTGGGGCTGTCACAAAGAAGATTGTTAACTTTTGTTCACAGTAAGAACTTTTCAATTTCCTTCATCTCCCCTGTCTAGTGTTCTATTGAGTTCCTTTAAGAGCATTCCTTTTATGTCACTGAAATTTCTTAGAAACTCTTTCAACAGTTCTTTAACAGCTTCATGTCTGATGTAGGGTAAGGGTTCTTGAGCACTTGGTGCACTAGTGTGATGACCTGCATTCAATCCCAGGATTCTAGAGTGAAGGAGAGAACTGACTGCTCAAAGTTCCCTTCTGATTTCCACATGGAGCTAAGAAATCCACAAAAAACATGTATAATGACTCCGTAAAAACAATGACCTACAACTATTGTTAGGAGTACCCATGCCCTCTGGTGTGTTCTTTCTTCCATAACATTCTCTTTCTCTTACTTCCCATGTTTAACATCTATATTAAAACAATATTTAATTTTGAAAGAAACATTTACATTTTTATTACATTTATTGACTTATTTTATATTTGTGTGTGAGGGAGCACATGGACTGTACTCTATTGAAGTCTAAATATCATATAATGATGATCAAGATGAACTCAGGAGTCATTGGCTTTCTTTATCTGTTCCTTTTCCCAATGTGGATATATTGAATTTGTCTGTTTTCCCTATTTTTCACTAGTACTTGTCTGTTTAATGGTCCTATTGGTGGACAGGCTATTGAACCTAGCTTGTGAGGGATGCCAGGCCCTGGATTTGACCCTAATATCTCTGATAAGAAGGTGAGCTAGCTTTTGTGTCTATCAAAACTGTTTTCAAAGGAATAGATCTGTAATTGGACATAGTCCTTTAAAAACTGTTTCAAACTTTTAAGAATCTTTTTCTCAGTCCCACCTTCTCTACTATCATATTATCTTTTTAAAAATGTATAATATATTGTGAAAGATAGACTACTTGTGACTCAAGGGGGACAGCATGGCCAATTTTCCAGCTTGGTAAGAGATTTATTAGAGGAAGTATTAAAGCCAGAGACAGCAACATAGAAACAATGATGGCTATTCTTCACGCACATGTCATAGCCAGAATACTGTTTCCAAGAGTTATTTTTCTTCTCAAACTGTACATTGTGTTTCTTTCTGCTCCTTTTACTCCCTTTCCTCCATAGGCAATATCAATCCATAACAACGTCAGTGATTCAACATTATATTGCCTTGGAATTTACCCTGTCAAAGAGATTAGTCCATAACTTTTTAAAAAAAATTAATTAATTTATTTTATTATTATTATGTGTTTTAATTTTATACATCAGCCATGGGTTCCCCTGTCCTCCCCCTTTCTGCCCCCAACCCCACCTTCCCCCCAGCCCCTCCCCTCCATTCCCATGTCCTCCAGGACCAAGACACACCTGGGCATTCATTTACACCTGGTGTATTCAGTACAGGCAGGTCCTGTCCCCTCCTTTCTGACTGAGCATGTGTCCCTGTGTAAGCCCAAGGTTCCAAACAGCCAGCTCATGCACTAAGGACAGGTACTGGTCCTACAGACTGGGTGACTCCCAAACAGATCAAGCTATTCAATTGTCTCACTTATCCAGAGGGCCTGATCTAGCTGGGGGCTCCTCAGCTGTTGGTTCATAATTCATGTGCTTCCATTCGATAGGCTATTTGTCCTTGTGCTTTTTGCAATCTTGGGCTCAACAATTCATGGTCTTGCAGTCCCTCCTCTTTCTCGACAGTTGGACACCTGGAGCTCCACCTGGGGCCTGGCTGAAAATCTCTGCATCCACTTCTATCAGTTATTGGATGAGAGTTCCAAGATGACTTTAGGGTGTTTAGTCATCTGATCACCAGACTAGGTCAGATCAGGCTTTCTGTCAACCATTTCCAGCAGTCTACAGAGAATGTATCATTGTGGATTTCTGGGGACCTCTCCATCACTCTGCCTATTCCTGTTCTCATGTGGTCTTCATTTACCGTGGTCTGTTATTCCTTGTTCTCCCTTTCTGTTCTTGATCTTTCCCTCAAATCTTGCCCTTCATTACTCCCACTGTCGTCCAGGTTGTTCATGTAGATCTCATCAATTTCTCTGTCATTGGCTAATCCCTGTCTTTCCTAGGGTCCCGTTTTCTAGGTAGCCTCCCTGGAGTTGTATAGCAGTCCAGTCATCTTTGTTTTATATCTAGTATCCTCTTATGTGTGAGTACATACCATGTTTGTCCTTCTGAGTCTGGGTTACCTCACTCAGGATGATTTTTTCTAGATCCATCCATTTGCCTGCAAACCTCATGGTGTCATTATTTTTCTCTGTTGAGTAGTACTCCATTGTGTATATGTACCATATTTTCTTGATCCATTCTTCACTTGAAGGGCATCTAGGTTGTTTCAAGCTTCTGGCTATTACAATCAAAGCTGATATGAACATAGCTGAGCAAATGCCCTTGTGGTATGATTGAACATTCCTTGGGCATATGCCCAAGAGTGCTATAGCTGGGTCTTGGGGGAGATGGATTCCCAATTTTCTAAGGAAGCGCCATATTGATTTCAAAGTGGCTGTACTAGCTTGCATTCCCACCAGCAGTGGAGGAGAGTTCCCCTTGCTCCACATCCTCTCCAGCATAAGCTGTCTTCTGTGTTTTTGATCTTAGCCACGCTGACAGATGTAAGGGGGTATCTCAGAGTCATTTTGATTTGCATTTCCCGGATAATTAGGGATGTTGAGCAATTCCTTAAATGTCTTTCAGCCATTTGAACTTCCTTTGTGGAGAATTCTGTTTAGTTCTATAGCCCATTTCTTAATTGGACTGTTGGATATTTTGATGTCTAATTTCTTGAGTTCTTTATATATTCTGGATATCAGCCCTCTGTCAGATGTGGGGTTGGTGAAGACCTTTTCCCATTCTGTAGGCTGTTGCTTTGTCTTGTTGACCATGTCCTTTGCCCTACAAAAGCTTCTCAGTTTCAACAGGTCCCATTGATTGATTGTTTTCTGTGCTACTGGTATTATATATAGAAAGTGATCTCCTATGCCAATGTGTTCAAGAGTACTTCCTACTTTCTCTTCTATCAGGTTCAGAGTAACTGGATTTATGTTGAGGTCTTTGGTCCACTTGGACTTTAGTTTTGTGCACGGTGAAAGATATGGATCTATTTGCAGCCTTCTACACATTGACATCCAGTTATGCCAGCACCATTTGTTGAAGATGCTTTCTTTTTTCCATTGTACATTTTTGGAGCTCCCATCTGGACAAAATAAGGAGACATCAGGGACTTCCCGAGACCCAGATTCCAGCCCCCCAGCTCCTATCCGTCCAGTACTCTCATCTAGACCAGCCCTCCCATCTGGCCCAGAGCTTCCATATGGACCAGAGAGAGGCTCCCTAAATCTGTCAACTCTCTCCAGACCAAGTACACTGATAGGACCAAGAACGAACACAAGAGGAGATGGGTAGATGTCGAGGCAGAAGTACATACAACAAAATAAAGAGCAATACAGCATTACCAGAACCTAGCCCTTCTCCAACAGCTAGACCTGAACACCATGGAATGGAAGAAAAAGAAGAAGAAGGAGAAGAAGGAGAAGGAGAAGAAGAAGAAGAAGAAGAAGAAGAAAAGAAGAAGAAGAAGAAGAAGAAAAAAAACAACCTTATAAGTAACATCATGAAGAGGCTAGAGCCTTATATAGAAGAAATAAAAAATAAAGTAGAGGAACATACAAACAAAAAATGGGAAGAATGCCTATAAAAAACTAGGGGAAAGGACAATTAAAACAGAAGAAAACAATAAACCCTTGAATGAAAATCATGAAAAAGCAAGGGTGACAATCCAAGACCTGAAGAGGGAAATGGAAAAAATGAAGAAGACACTAGCAGAAGGAATGATGGAAATAGAAAATCTAAGTAAACAAAGAGGAACTTCAGAGGCAAGTATAACCAACAGAATGCAAGAGATGGAAGAGAGGATCTCTAGTGTTGAAGATACGGTAGAAGAAATAGATTCATCAGTCAAAGAAAACACTAAAACCAACAAAGTCATGACACAAAATGTCCAAGAAATTTGGGACACCATGAAAAGACCAAACCTGTGAATAATAGGGATAGAGGAAGGAGAATACCAACTCAAAGGCACAGAAAATATATTTAATAAGATCATAGAAGAAAACTTTGCCAACTTCAAGAAGGAAATGCCTACGAAGATACAAGAAGCCTATAGAATACCAAACAGACTAGACCCCCCCAAAAAAGTCCCCTTGCCACATAATAATTAAACAACTAAATGTACAGAATAAAGAAAGAATATTAAGGTCAGCAAAGGAAAAAGGACAAGTGACTTATAAAGGTTAAGTCATCAGAATAACACCTGATTTCTCAATGGAGACTTTGAAAGCCAGAAGGACCTGGACAGATATAAAGCAGACACTAAGAGACCATGGATGCCAGCCTAGACTAATATACCCAGCAAAACTATCAATTATCATAGCTGGAGTGAAGAAGACCTTCCAAGACAAACCAGATTTATACAATACTTATCCACAAACCCAGCCCTACAGAAAGCACTAGATGGAAAATTCCCAACCCTTGAAAACACAGGCAATAGATAACACCACAGCAGTAAACCCCAAAGAAGAGAAGTACACACACACTACCACCAAAAAATAAAAATAACAACAGGAACGAGCAATCACTGGGCATTAATATCCCTTAAATATCAATGGACTTAATTCACTTATAAAAAGACACAGACTAACAGATTGGATACAAAACACAGGACCCATCTTTTTGCTGCATACAAGAAACAAACACAAATTCAAAGACAGACACCTTCTAAGAATAAAAGTCTGGGAAAAGACTTTCCAATCAAATGGTCTTAAGAAGCAACTGATGTAGCCATCCTAATATCCAGCAAAATAGACTTCAAACTAAAATCAATCAAAAGAGATGATGAAGGACATTACATATTCATCACAGGAAAAATTATGTTATTACAACATCTTTAAATGCCATATTCTGTAGTTCTCTGAAGGGTTTGAAGATGACTTGTCTACCTAAAATATATCTCTACTTGACCTTGGAAACACAGCTAATATGACTCTAAGTTTGATGTAATGTCTAACTACTAACTTTCATTTTTTTATATAATAACATTCAAGGATTAGCAAATTGTATTACATTATTAAATGAAAACGTATAAGTACAATATCCTGATCAAGAGTAGAAAATATACATATAGTATTTTCTAACAAAATCAATCTCAAATTTGTATCAAAATACATAATTTTTATACAATATACAAAAATTCCAATCCAATGTAAAGTATTTAAAAGTAGTAGTTGCTTTCTGAAAGCAGATTCAATAATCTATATTTTCATCCATATCATATCTATATCCTCTTGTAGACAACAAGTGATTCCAGCTACCTCTCCCATGACTTGACCAATTAACCCAAAACATTTTTTTAGGATTCCCCTGAAGATTCATCCCCACATTTTCCAAGAGATTAGGCCAGGTAGTTTGGTTTTTTTGTTTGTTTTGTTTTCTTTCAATGGGTTTTAGGGATTGGGATAATTGTCATTGTTTAGGATGGTTGGTTACAAGTTGTAATTGTTAATGGTCAGGAAAGAGGCTAAATAAGCAGATTTAAGGTTCCTGTTAGAATAAAAATGAGAGAAAAGAGGATATAGAGAAGATGTAGATTATGAATCTTCTCTGAAAAAAAGTTATAGATAATGATAGAAATGAAGAGAAGATTATTGATCTACTATGAAAGAGTAGAACTTTTTACAACTTCTGAAAGAACCACCATACTGGTTTCTATTAATGCCTGTACAAGCTTTGCACTCCCACCAGCAATGGATAAGCATTCCCATATCCACACTAGCATGAATTATCACTTGTTCTAATTGATCTTAGCCATTCTGACTGAGGTAAGATGAATTCCCAAAGTAGTTTTTTATTTGCATTTCCTTGATGACTAAAGATGTTGAATATTTCATGTATTTCTCAGGCATTTGTGTTTCTCCTTTTGAAAGCTCTGTTTAGATCTGGTACCACATTTTGTAGTCTTTCACTCCTTGTCAATACTGTGTTTAAAACACCAGGTAGAAGCATCAAAGGCAGGAGAAGAAACCTAAAGTGCTGCCACCAGGAAAGAAATAAAACTGTCTCTATTTACAGATGACATCTTATACATTCGAAAATCCCAAATATTCTCCCAGAAAACTTCCAGAAATGATAAACAAATTCAACAATGTGGCAGGACTTTTCACAAATCAGCAGCTTTTTTATACACTGACAACAAACATATAGAGAAAGAGATCATGGGCACACTCCATCAGAATAGTCTCAACAAATGTAAAGTATCTAGGATAAACCTATCCAAGGCAGTGAAGGGCCTCTACGATGAAATGCTTTAAACCTCTGAAGAAAGATCTAGAAAAAAGACAATGAAAATATATCCCATACTCATGGATTTGTAGGAATAATAATGTGAAAATGGAACACTTACCAGAAATTATTTATAGATTCAACACAATCTTAGTCAAAATCCCCATCATTCTCTTCACAGAGATAGGAAAAAAAACTATCCTAAAATTCTAATATGGAACCAAAAAAAAAAAAAAAAAAAAAAAAAACGAAAAGACTGCGGATAGCCAAAACTATCCTGAACAATAAGAACAATGTTGGAGAAATTACCATTCCAGACCTCATACCATGTGTTACATCGCCATAGTAATAAAAAACAATATGGTCCTAGTACAAAAACAGACATGTAGGCCAACAGAACAACATTGAAGACCAAAATATGAGTTCATATAAATTCTGCTATTTAATATTTAACAAATATGCCAAAAGATGAAAAAAAAAAAGACATTTTCAACAAATGGTACCAGGAAACAGAATGTCTGCATGCAGAGGAATGAAATTAGACCTGTATCAATAACCTTGAGAAAACTCTCACTCCAAATGGTCAAAGACTTAATGTGAAAAGCTGAAACAACAAAACTGCTAGAAGAAAACATAGGCAGCATCCTACATGACAGAGCTATGGGAAAGGACCTTTCTGAAGAGGACTCAGTTTGTCCAAGAACTAAAGGCCAACAATAGACAAAGGATTTCTTAAAATTAAAAAGGCTTCTGTACAGCTAAAGAAAAAGTCAACTAGGTGAAGAGGAGGCCAAAGAATGGAAAAAAATTTTTAGCACTGTAATCTGACACATATCCAGAATATATGAAGAATGCACACACATACACATCACACACACACACAACACACAACACACACAAATGTACCACCAAACACATACACTCAACACCACACATACACACACACACTCACACTGTACACACATATACACACACACAAGAACACACAACACACACACACACACACACGACAACCAAAGGAAATAAACAACCTATTCCAAACCTGGGCCTGGAGCCTGAGCAGAGAGTTCTCAAAAGAAAGAAAAAACTGGCCTTAATGAAATAGCTCAGAACAAATGTTCAGTTCCATACCTGGCCAAATTAAAATAATTTTGATATTTCAGTCTTACCTGTCAGCAGTGGCAAAGATCAACAAAAGAAACAACATGTTGCTGGCCATGGATTTGGGGGAAGGTCCAACCCTCGTTCACAGTTTGTGGTGGGATTTCACAGTGGGTGCAGTTCCTCTGTTAAATCCAATGTGGCAGAAGTCTCGTAAAAGCTAAAAGATAAATCTACCAAGAGACCCAACTATTCCACTCCCTGGCATATGCCCAAAGCACTCAGCATCCTACTCCACAGATACTTGCTCAGCCATGTTCATTGCTGCTCTATTCACAATAGCTAAACGGAAACAACCTAAATACCCATCAACTGATGAACAGGTAATGAAAATGTGCTGTGTATACACATAGAATAATATTCAGCTGTAAAGAAACATTTGAAAACATGGAAGTGCAGGTAAAATAGAAGGAGCCCAGGTTGTATCAAGTTAGGTAACTCAGACACAGAAAGACAAATGCGGCATGTGCCTCTCGCCTGAGGCGCCTAGCTCCAAATCCTCAGATGTGAGTACATCCCCGAAGTAACCACGGAAACCAAGAAGTCAAAGAGGACCATTGATGGGGGGAAGGGAGGGGGGAGTTGAGGAGCAATACAAAGAGGAATAGCAAAACACAAGTGATCTGATGGGGAAATAGAAAGTGGGGATTCTGATTAGGGAGAGAGAGAGAAAATGCAAAAAGAAGAAGGCAGAGGGGTAAATAACAGTAAGAATGTCTGAAAAAGTCATAAGGAATCATAGTATTATCTACCTGAAATATCTATATCACACATAAGGGCATGTATAAATACACATATATAGTTTCAATGGAATTTTCCCATCTTGATTGACAATGCTTCCTTCAAAAGCCAAAGTCCATATAACTACACACATCAGAAACCCCCTTTAAAACTGTTGGTCAAGATTGTCCAAGAAACAACCCCAAACACTTCAAGCCATTGCTATAGTCCTTGGTTGACCCCGGAAATAGAAGGTAAGTCCTATTGCTGAAGACACCATGCTTCAAACACAGGACCCAGAGGCCCTTGAACTGGAGCTGACCTAAAGCCTCTTCCTGAGAACTAGCTCTCATGGTATCAAACAGCTACATAGAGGCTTCAGGAGAGCAAATCATGACTGGTCCTGGAAGCCTAGTCAGCTTCCCAGAACTACTGATGTCCTGGATCAAGGAAGAGAACCTACACCCACCACTTTACTAAACCAGCATAACCCCTAATTACATTTAAAATATTTGTTCTTCTACCCACAGATAACTACAAGCTCAACCCTTAGCAAGGAAGCTTCCCTTGCAACAGACAGAGCCCATTAAGAAAGCCACAACTACTCAAAATGCAGAATTGTGGAGGCCAGCTCCATTTGATGCATCGATCTACAGCATAACTCCTGCATGTGAGGCTCAGGATCATTGTGGAAGAGGCAACAGGAAGACTGTAGAAGCCAGACAGTGGAGAGCTTTCTGTGATATTGTGTCTCCTGGGAATGTCTGAAGCTCCACCCATAAATTCTCACCAGTATGGCTGCCTCAATATGAACTGAACAAGAACAACAGTAATAGATATGCTAATATGGATGGGGAAAGCCATGAGGCCTCAGTCCTACACAAAAAACTGCAGAATCCAAGAAATGTTGAAAGTAAGTGGGACACACACACACACACACATACACACCACACATACTCTCTCTCTCTCTCTCTCTCTCTCTCTCTCTCTCTCTCTCTCTCTCTCCTAAATATGTAAGTACAGTCTTCTTGGTCTGTAAAATGTTACTTGTATATATGTTTTCAGAGCTGACCATCTGGTACTGGATAATCAGCTGACATGCTTCTCCCTCAGAAGACTATTTCTCTCACTCACTCTCAGAGATCCAAACTACTTTTAAACCAAACCACACATTATAAAGCCAGAGTGGTGGCACTGAGTGACAAGAGGTGGGATGGGAAACAGAATAGCAAACAGATGGAAAATAGGATGGTCAAAACTAAATTCACAACCAAAAATAAAATAGATGTTTCCATAGGCTTACCTTATTAATATCTTAACTATTACATTATTTTAGATCTATAGAGACCTGAGTACTTGGTGGCAGCCAATCCACGTGTAACAGAAATAAGCCAAACTGTAAGAGTAACTGAAGTTACATTAGACCGTTCCATGGGATGGAGAGAATGATGTATGTTACAAGAAACTCATTGTCTATGGTTGAGAGCATAGCATGGTGATGGGGAACTCAACTGGCATATACAGACCTTGAGTTTGAACTCAGCACTGTGCAAACTAGTTTTACTTTAGTAGTGCATCTGAACGTGACTTCCTGACTTTCTCTTCTATCAGAGTTCAGACGTAAACTGGATTATTGTTGAGGTCTTTGGGTCCACGTTTAGGTACTGTTTAAGTTTTGGTGCCCACGGGTGATATAGATATGGATTCTATTTTGCAAGCCTTCTACAACATTGACATCCAGTTATCCAGCAACCATTTGTTGAAGAGCTCGGTTATGGCGTTTCTCTTTTTACCATATGTACACATTCTTTGGGTAGCTGCCGCATCTGGGTACAGAAATAAAGTGAGACATCAGGGACTTCCCGAGACCCAGACTTCAGCCCCCCAGCTCTATCCGTCCGCCAGTACTTCATCTAGACCGCCACTCCCTATCTGGCCACCAGAGCTTCCATTATCGGTCTCCGAGAGGAGGCGTCCCTAAATCTGTCAACTCATCTCACAGACCCTAAAGTAAGCAGATTCAGGACCAGAGAACACAAAGAAGAGATGGGTATAGATGTCGAGGCAGAAGTCAATACAACACAAAATAAAGGCATAACAGCATTCCAGACTATGCCCTTCTCCAACAGCTAGACCTGAACACGCTAAATGGAATGACAAAAAAAGAAGGAAGAAGCGAAAGAGCAAGAGAATGGAGAAGAATGAAGAACGAAGAAGAAAGAAGACAGAAGGAAGAAGAAAGAAAAAAACAAACTCTTATACAGTAACATCATGAAGAGGCTAGACCTATAATATGAAGAAAATAAAAATAAAGTAGAGGAACTACAACAATAAATGGGAAGTAGATGCTATAAATCAAAAGCTAGAGGAAAGCTAATTAATAAAGAAGAAACAATAAGAACCTTGAATGGAAAATCATTGAAAATGCCAAGGTGACACCAAAGACCTGAGAGGAAATGGAAAAAATGAAGAGGACACTAGCAAAGAAATGATTGGAAATAGGATATGAGTACTAAGTATAACAAAGAGGAACTTCAGTAGGCAAAGTATAACCACAGAATGCAAGAGATGAAGAGAGAGATCTTAGTGTTGAAGAAGATAGCGGTAGCAGAAAGAAATTAGATGCATTCAGTCAAGGGAAAACACTGAAACCAAACAAATTCATGACACAAACATGTCCAAGAAATTTGGGACAGCCATTGAAAAACAAACTGTTGAATAAAGGGAGTAGAGGAAGAGAAGCAATCATCCAATCAAAGGCACAGAAAAATATATTTCAATAAGGATTCTGATAGAAGAAACTTTGTCCAACTTCAAGCAAGGAAATGCCATACGAAAGATCACAAGAAAGCCTATTAGAACACCAAACAGACTGAGGACCCCCCAAAAAAGTCCCCTTTGCCTGACATTAATAATTAAACAAACTTAAATGTAGCAGAATAAAGAAAAATATTAAGGTCAGCAACAGGAAAAGGACAAGTGACTTCAAAGGTTAAGTCATCAGAAAAGCAACCATGATTTCTCAGGAGACTTTAGTAAAGCCTGAGAAGGAGAACTCTAGGACAAGGATGATATTAATCAAGGACAACTGAAGAGAGACCATGGAGTGGTCCAGCCTAAGGAGACTAGTGATAAGCCAGCAGAAAACTACTCATAGTTATCAAAAGCTGAGTAGATGAGAGGCCTTCCCAAGACAAAACCAGATTTATGATACAATTACTTATCCACAAAACCTCAGGCCCTACAGAAAGCACCTAGCCGTGGAAAATTCCAACCTTTGAAAACAAGGCACATAGACTAAGCACCACAGCAGTAAACCCCAAAGAAGAGAGTTACACACACACTATCCACCAGAAAAAATAAAAATACAACAGGAACGAGCAAATCACGGGGGCCATGTTAAATATCCCCTTAAAGGTGACGTAGCAAGATGGATTAATTCTACTTTTAAAAAGAACCGAGTGCACAGGTAAACCAAGATCTGGGGTGAGTCGTAACGATTGGACACGGACCCATTCTTTTTTGCCTCGCATACAGAAACAAACACAAATTCAAATAGACAGGACACCTTTAAGGAATAAAGCGTCTGCGGAAAGACTTTTCCAATCAAATGGTCTAAGAGCAACTGAGTAGGCCATCCTAAATATCCAGCAAAATAGACTTCAATAAAATCAATCAAAGAGATGATGAGGACATTACATATTCATCACAGGAAAAATTTATTTATTACAACATCTTTAAATAGCCATATTCGTGTGTTCTCTGAAGGGTTTGAAGATGAGACTGTCTACCTAATAGATATATCTCACTTGACCTTGAAACACGCTTAATCATGACTCTGCAAGTTTGATCTGTATGTCTAACTACTCACTTTCATTTTTTTTATATAATAACATTCAAGGATTAAGCAAATTGTATTACATTATTAAATTGAAACGTATAAGACAATATCCGATACAAGAGTGAAAATATAACATATAGTATTTTCTAACAAAATCAATCGTCAAATTGCTGTATCAAAATTACATAATTTTTATACTAATATACAAAATTCCAATCCAATGTAAAGTATTTAAAAGTAAGTAGTTTGCTTTCTAAAAGCAGATTCAATAATCATATTTCATGCCATATCTATCTATAACTCCGCTTGTAACAACAAGTGATTCCAGCACCTCTCCATGACTTGACCAATTAACACAAAACATTTTTTAGGATCCCCTGAAGATTCATCCCCAACAATTTTCCAAGAGATTAGGCCAGGTAGTTGTGTTTTTTGTTGTTTTGTTTTGTTTTCTTTCAATGGGGTTTGGGATGGGTACATGTCATTGTTTAGGATGGTTGGTTACACATGTAATTGTTAATCGGTCAAGGAAAGAGGCTAAATAAAGCAGATTTAAGGGTTCCTGTTAGAATAAAAAATGGACGAAAAAGGATATAGAGAAGCATGTAGAATTATTGAATTTCTCGAATAAAAGTTATAGAAATGATAATAGATGAAGAAGATTATTGATTACTATGAAAGAGTAGAACTTTTACAACTTCTGAATGAACCACCATTACTGGTTTCTATTAATGCCTGGTACAAGCTTGCACTCCGCACCAGCAATGGCATAAGCATTCCCATATCTCACACTAGCATGATACTCACTTGTTCTAATGAGTCTTAGCCATCTGACTGAGTCAAGATGATTTCCAAGTATTTTTAATTTGCAATTCCTTGATGACTAAAAGATGTTGAATATTTCATGTATTTTCTCAGGCATTTGTGTGTTTCTCCTTTTGAAAGCTCTGTTTTAGATCTGGTTACCGACATTTTTGTAGTCTTTCACCCTTGTCAAACTTCAGTGTTTAAAACCCAGGCTAAAGAGCATCAAAGGCAGTGAGAAAAACCTAAGTCGCCACCGGAAAGAAATAAAAACTGTCTCTATTTACAGTGAATCTTATAACATTCGAAATCCCAAAATATTCTCCCAGAAACTTCCCAGAAATTGAAAACAAATTCAAGCAATGTGGCAGGACTTTCAAAACAATATCAGCAGCTTTTTTATACAACTGACCAACAAACATATAGAGAAAGAATCATGGGCACACCCATCAAGAATAGTCTCAACAAATGTAAGTATCTAGGATAAACCTATCCAAGGCAGTGAAAGGGCCTCTACGATGAAATGCTTTAAACCTCTTGAAGAAAGATCTAGAAAAAGAAAGACAATGAAAATAATATCCCATACTCATGATTTGTAGGGAAATAATAATGTGAAAATGAACACTTACCAGAAAATTATTTATAGATTCACACATCTTAGTCAAATCCTCCATCATCTCTCTTCACAGAAGATAGGAAAAAAAAAAAACTATCCTAAAATCTGAATGGAACCAAAAAAAAAAAAAAAAAAAAAAAAAAAACGAAAGACTGCGGATAGCGCAAACACTAATCTAGAACAATAGAACAGATGTTGGAGAAATTTACCACTTCCCAGACCTCATACGCATGTTTTACATCGTCCATGAAGTAAAAAATAAATATGGTCCTAGTACAAAAAAACAGACATGTAGGCTAAACAGGAACAGACATTGAAGACCGAAATATTGAGTTCAATATAAATTTCTGCTATTTAACTATTTAACAAATATGCCAAAAAGAATGAAAAAAAAAAGTACTTTTCAACAAATGGTACCCAGGAAACAGAAGTCTCATGCAGAGGAATGAATTAGAACCTGTATCATATACCTTGAGAAAACGTCTCACTCCAAATGGCACAAGACTTAATGTGAAAGCTGAAACAACGAAAAACTGCTTAGAAGAAACATAGGCAGCATCCTACATTGACAGAGCTATCGGGAAAGACTTCTTGAAGAGGACTCAGTTTGTCCAAGAAACCTTTAAGGCCAACAATAGACAGAAGAGATTTCTTAAAATTAAAAAAGGCTTTCTGTACAGCAAGAAAAGTCAACTAGGTGAAGAGGAGGCCAAGAATGGAAAAAATTTTTAGCAACTGTAATCTGACACTATTCCAGAATATTATGAAGAAAGCACACAGAATTGATCAAGATGAACTCAGGAGTCATTGGCTTTCTTTATCTGTTCCTTTTCCCAATGTGGATATATTGAATTTGTCTGTTTTCCCTATTTTTCACTAGTACTTGTCTGTTTAATGGTCCTATTGGTGGACAGGCTATTGAACCTAGCTTGTGAGGGATGCCAGGCCCTGGATTTGACCCTAATATCTCTGATAAGAAGGTGAGCTAGCTTTTGTGTCTATCAAAACTATTTTCAAAGGAATAGCTCTGTAATTGGACATAGTCCTTTAAAAACTGTTTCAAACTTTTAAGAATCTTTTTCTCAGTCCCACCTTCTCTACTATCATATTATCTTTTTAAAAATGTATAATACATTGTGAAAGATAGACTACTTGTGACTCAAGGGGGACAGCATGGCCAATTTTCCAGCTTGGTAAGAGATTTATTAGAGGAAGTATTAAAGCCAGAGACAGCAACATAGAAACAATGATGGCTACTCTTCACGCACATGTCATAGCCAGAATACTGTTTCCAAGAGTTATTTTTCTTCTCAAACTGTACATTGTGTTTCTTTCTGCTCCTTTTACTCCCTTTCCTCCATAGGCAATATCAATCCATAACAACGTCAGTGATTCAACATTATATTGCCTTGGAATTTACCCTGCCAAAGAGATTAGTCCATAACTTTAAAAAAAAATTAATTAATTTATTTTATTATTATATGTGTTTTAATTTTATACATCAGCCATGGGTTCCCTGTCCTCCCCCTTTCTGCCCCCAACCCCACCTTCCCCCAGCCCCTCCCCTCCATTCCCATGTCCCCTCCCAGGACCAAGGACACCACCTGGGGCATTCATTTTACACCTGGTGTATTCAGTACAGGCAGGTCCTGGTCCCCTCCTTTCTGACTGAGCATGTGTCCCTGTGTAAGCCCAAGGTTCCAAACAGCCAGCTCATGCACTAAGGACAGGTACTGGTCCTACAGACTGGGTGACTCCCAAACAGATCAAGCTATTCAATTGTCTCACTTATCCAGAGGGCCTGATCTAGCTGGGGGCTCCTCAGCTGTTGGTTCATAATTCATGTGCTTCCATTCGATAGGCTATTTGTCCTTGTGCTTTTTGCAATCTTGGGCTCAACAATTCATGGTCTTGCAGTCCCTCCTCTTTCTCGACAGTTGGACACCTGGAAGCTCCACCTGGGGCCTGGCTGAAAATCTCTGCATCCACTTCTATCAGTTATTGGATGAGAGTTCCAAGATGACTTTAGGGTGTTTAGTCATCTGATCACCAGACTAGGTCAGATCAGGCTTTCTGTCAACCATTTCCAGCAGTCTACAGAGAATGTATCATTGTGGATTTCTGGGGACCTCTCCATCACTCTGCCTATTCCTGTTCTCATGTGGTCTTCATTTACCGTGGTCTGTTATTCCTTGTTCTCCCTTTCTGTTCTTGATCTTTCCCTCAAATCTTGCCCTTCATTACTCCCACTGTCGTCCAGGTTGTTCATGTAGATCTCATCAATTTCTCTGTCATTGGCTAATCCCTGTCTTTCCTAGGGTCCCGTTTTCTAGGTAGCCTCCCTGGAGTTGTGTAGCAGTCCAGTCATCTTTGTTTTATATCTAGTATCCTCTTATGTGTGAGTACATACCATGTTTGTCCTTCTGAGTCTGGGTTACCTCACTCAGGATGATTTTTTCTAGATCCATCCATTTGCCTGCAAACCTCATGGTGTCATTATTTTTCTCTGTTGAGTAGTACTCCATTGTGTATATGTACCATATTTTCTTGATCCATTCTTCACTTGAAGGGCATCTAGGTTGTTTCAAGGTTCTGGCTATTACAATCAAAGCTGATATGAACATAGCTGAGCAAATGCCCTTGTGGTATGATTGAACATTCCTTGGGCATATGCCCAAGAGTGCTATAGCTGGGTCTTGGGGGAGATGGATTCCCAATTTTCTAAGGAAGCGCCATATTGATTTCAAAGTGGCTGTACTAGCTTGCATTCCCACCAGCAGTGGAGGAGAGTTCCCCTTGCTCCACATCCTCTCCAGCATAAGCTGTCTTCTGTGTTTTTGATCTTAGCCACGCTGACAGATGTAAGGGGGTATCTCAGAGTCATTTTGATTTGCATTTCCCGGATAATTAGGGATGTTGAGCAATTCCTTAAATGTCTTTCAGCCATTTGAACTTCCTTTGTGGAGAATTCTGTTTAGTTCTATAGCCCATTTCTTAATTGGACTGTTGGATATTTTGATGTCTAATTTCTTGAGTTCTTTATATATTCTGGATATCAGCCCTCTGTCAGATGTGGGGTTGGTGAAGACCTTTTCCCATTCTGTAGGCTGTCGCTTTGTCTTGTTGACCATGTCCTTTGCCCCACAAAAGCTTCTCAGTTTCAACAGGTCCCATTGATTGTTTTCTGTGCTACTGGTATTATATATAGAAAGTGATCTCCTATGCCAATGTGTTCAAGAGTACTTCCTACTTTCTCTTCTATCAGGTTCAGAGTAACTGGATTTATGTTGAGGTCTTTGGTCCACTTGGACTTTAGTTTTGTGCACGGTGACAGATATGGATCTATTTGCAGCCTTCTACACATTGACATCCAGTTATGCCAGCACCATTTGTTGAAGATGCTTTCTTTTTTCCATTGTACATTTTTGGAGCTCCCATCTGGACAAAATAAGGAGACATCAGGGACTTCCTGAGACCCAGATTCCAGCCCCCCAGCTCCTATCCGTCCAGTACTCTCATCTGGACCAGCCCTCCCATCTGGCCCAGAGCTTCCATCTGGACCAGAGAGAGGCTCCCTAAATCTGTCAACTCTCTCCAGACCAAGTACACTGATAGGACCAAGAACGAACACAAGAGGAGATGGGTAGATGTCAAGGCAGAAGTACATACAACAAAATAAAGAGCAATACAGCATTACCAGAACCTAGCCCTTCTCCAACAGCTAGACCTGAACACCATGGAATGGAAGAAAAAGAAGAAGAAGGAGAAGAAGGAGAAGGAGAAGAAGAAGAAGAAGAAGAAGAAGAAAGAAGAAGAAGAAGAAGAAGAAAAAAACAACCTTATAAGTAACATCATGAAGAGGCTAGAGCCTTATATAGAAGAAATAAAAAATAAAGTAGAGGAACAGACAAACAAAAAATGGGAAGAACGCTATAAAAAACTAGGGGAAAGGACAATTAAAACAGAAGAAAACAATAAACCCTTGAATGAAAATCATGAAAAAGCAAGGGTGACAATCCAAGACCTGAAGAGGGAAATGGAAAAAATGAAGAAGACACTAGCAGAAGGAATGATGGAAATAGAAAATCTAAGTAAACAAAGAGGAACTTCAGAGGCAAGTATAACCAACAGAATGCAAGAGATGGAAGAGAGGATCTCTAGTGTTGAAGATACGGTAGAAGAAATAGATTCATCAGTCAAAGAAAACACTAAAACCAACAAAGTCATGACACAAAATGTCCAAGAAATTTGGGACACCATGAAAAGACCAAACCTGTGAATAATAGGGATAGAGGAAGGAGAAGAATACCAACTCAAAGGCACAGAAAATATATTTAATAAGATCATAGAAGAAAACTTTGCCAACTTCAAGAAGGAAATGCCTACGAAGATACAAGAAGCCTATAGAACACCAAACAGACTAGACCCCCCAAAAAAGTCCCCTTGCCACATAATAATTAAACAACTAAATGTACAGAATAAAGAAAGAATATTAAGGTCAGCAAAGGAAAAAGGACAAGTGACTTATAAAGGTTAAGTCATCAGAATAACACCTGATTTCTCAATGGAGACTTTGAAAGCCAGAAGGACCTGGACAGATATAAAGCAGACACTAAGAGACCATGGATGCCAGCCTAGACTAATATACCCAGCAAAACTATCAATTATCATAGCTGGAGTGAAGAAGACCTTCCAAGACAAAACCAGATTTATACAATACTTACCCACAAACCCAGCCCTACAGAAAGCACTAGATGGAAAATTCCAACCCTTGAAAACACAGGCAATAGATAACACCACAGCAGTAAACCCCAAAGAAGAGAAGTACACACACACTACCACCAAAAAATAAAAATAACAACAGGAACGAGCAATCACTGGGCATTAATATCCCTTAATATCAATGGACTTAATTCACTTATAAAAAGACACAGACTAACAGATTGGATACAAACACAGGACCCATCTTTTTGCTGCATACAAGAAACAAACCACAAATTCAAAGACAGACACCTTCTAAGAATAAAAGTCTGGGAAAAGACTTTCCAATCAAATGGTCTTAAGAAGCAACTGATGTAGCCATCCTAATATCCAGCAAAATAGACTTCAAACTAAAATTAATCAAAAGAGATGATGAAGGACATTACATACTCATCACAGGAAAAATTATGTTATTACAACATCTTTAAATGCCATATTCTGTAGTTCTCTGAAGGGTTTGAAGATGACTTGTCTACCTAAAATATATCTCTACTTGACCTTGGAAACACAGCTAATATGACTCTAAGTTTGATTGTAATGTCTAACTACTAACTTTCATTTTTTTATATAATAACATTCAAGGATTAGCAAATTGTATTACATTATTAAATGAAACGTATAAGTACAATATCCTGATCAAGAGTAGAAATATACATATAGTATTTTCTAACAAAATCAATCTCAAATTTGTATCAATATACATAATTTTTATACAATATACAAAATTCCAATCCAATGTAAAGTATTTAAAACTAGTAGTTGCTTTCTGAAAGCAGATTCAATAATCTATATTTTCATCCATATCATATCTATATCCTCTTGTAGACAACAAGTGATCCAGCTACCTCTCCCATGACTTGACAATTAACCCAAAAACATTTTTTTAGGATTCCCCTGAAGATTCATCCCCACATTTCCAAGAGATTAGGCAGGTAGTTTGGTTTTTTTTGTTTTGTTTTGTTTTTCTTTCAATGGGTTTAGGGATTGGGATAATTGTCATTGTTTAGGATGGTTGGTTACAAGTTGTTATTGTTAATGGTCAGGAAAGAGGCTAAATAAAGCAGATTTAAGGTTCTTTTTAGAATAAAAATGAGAGAAAAGAGGATATAGAGAAGATGTAGATTATTGAATCTTCTCTGAAAAAAGTTATAGAAATGATAGAATGAAGAGAAGATTATTGAATCTACTCTGAAGAGGTAGAACTTTTTACAACTTCTGAAAGAACCACCATACTGGTTTCTATAATGCCTGTACAAGCTTTCACTCCCACCAGCAATGGATAAGCATTCCCCATATCCACACTAGCATGAATTATCACTTGTTCTATTGATCTTAGCCATTCTGACTGAGGTAAGATGAATTCCCAAAGTAGTTTTTATTTGCATTTCCTTGATGACTAAAGATGTTGAATATTTCATGTATTTCTCAGGCATTTGTGTTTCTTCTTTTGAAAGCTCTGTTTAGATCTGTACCACATTTTGTAGTCTTCACTCCTTGTCAATACTGTGTTTAAAACACCAGGTAGAGCATCAAGGCAGGAGAAGAAACCTAAGTGCTGCCACCAGGAAAGAAATAAAACTGTCTCTATTTACAGATGACATCTTATACATTCGAAATCCCAAATATTCTCCCAGAAAACTTCCAGAAATGATAAACAAATTCAACAATGTGGCAGGACTTTCACAAATCAGCAGCTTTTTTATACACTGACAACAAACATATAGAGAAAGAGATCATGGGCACACTCCCATCAGAATAGTCTCAACAAATGTAAAGTATCTAGGATAAACCTATCCAAGGCAGTGAAGGGCCTCTACGATGAATGCTTTAAACCTCTGAAGAAAGATCTAGAAAAAGACAATGAAAATATATCCCATACTCATGGATTTGTAGGAATAATAATGTGAAAATGAACACTTACCAGAAATTATTTATAGATTCAACACAATCTTAGTCAAAATCCCCATCATTCTCTTCACAGAGATAGGAAAAAAAACTATCCTAAAATTCTAATGGAACCAAAAAAAAAAAAAAAAAAAAAAAGACTGCGGATAGCCAAAACTATCCTGAACAATAAGAACAATGTTGGAGAAATTACCATTCCAGACCTCATACCATGTGTTATATCGCCATAGTAATAAAAACAATATGGTCCTAGTACAAAAACAGACATGTAGGCCAACAGAACAACATTGAAGACCAAAATATGAGTTCATATAAATTCTGCTATTTAATATTTAACAAATATGCCAAAAGATGAAAAAAAAAAGACATTTTCAACAAATGGTACCAGGAAAACAGAATGTCTGCATGCAGAGGAATGAAATTAGACCTGTATCAATAACCTTGAGAAAACTCTCACTCCAAATGGATCAAAGACTTAATGTGAAAGCTGAAACATCAAAACTGCTAGAAGAAAACATAGGCAGCATCCTACATGACAGAGCTATGGGAAAGGACTTTCTGAAGAGGACTCAGTTTGTCCAAGAACTAAGGCCAACAATAGACAAAGGATTTCTTAAAATTAAAAGGCTTCTGTACAGCTAAAGAAAAAGTCAACTAGGTGAAGAGGAGGCCAAAGAATGGAAAAAAATTTTTTAGCAACTGTAAATCTGACACATATCCAGAATATATGAAGAATGCACACACATACACACACACACACACACACACACACACACACAAATGTACACCAAACACATACACTCACACCACACATACACATACACACTCACACTGTACACACATATACACACACACAAGAACACACACACACACACACACATACACACAACCAAAGGAATAAACAACCTATTCCAAACCTGGGCCTGGAGCCTGAGCAGAGAGTTCTCAAAAGAAGAAAAAACTGCCTAAGAAATAGCTCAGAAAATGTTCAGTCATTCCTGGCAATTAAAATAATTTTGATATTTCATCTTACCTGTCAGAGTGGCAAAGATCAACAAAAGAAACAACATGTGCTGGCATGGATTTGGGGGAAGGTCAACCCTCATTCACTGTTGGTGGGATTTCACAGTGGTGCAGTCACTCTGTAAATCAATGTGGAGAAGTCTCTAAAAGCTAAAAATAAATCTACTAAGAGACCCAACTACTCCACTCCCTGGCATATGCCCAAAGCACTCAGCATCCTACTCCACAGATACTTGCTCAGCCATGTTCATTGCTGCTCTATTCACAATAGCTAAACGGAAACAACCTAAATACCCATCAACTGATGAACAGGTAATGAAAATGTGCTGTGTATATACCATAGAATAATATTCAGCTGTAAAGAAACATTTGAGAACATGGAATGTGCAGGTAAAATAGAAGGAGCCCCACAGGTTGTATCAAGTTAGGTAACTCAGACACAGAAAGACAAATGCGGCATGTGCCCTCTCGCCTGAGGCGCCTAGCTCCAAATCCTCAGATGTGAGTACATCCCCGAAGTAACCACGGAAACCAAGAAAGTCAAAGAGGACCATTGATGGGGGGAAGGGAGGGGGGAGTTGAGGAGCAATACAAAGAGGAATAGCAAAACACAAGTGATCTGATGGGGAAATAGAAAGTGGGGATTCTGATTAGGGAGAGGGAGAGAGAAAATGCAAAAAGAAGAAGGCAGAGGGGTAAATAACAGTAAGAATGTCTGAAAAAGTCATGAGGAATCATAGTATTATCTACCTGAAAATATCTATATCACACATAAGGGCATGTATAAATACACATATATAGTTTCAATGGAATTTTCCCATCTTGATTGACAATGCTTCCTTCAAAAGCCAAAGTCCATATAACTACACACATCAGAAACCCCCTTTAAAACTGTTGGTCAAGATTGTCCAAGAAACAACCCCAAACACTTCAAGCCATTGCTATAGTCCTTGGTTGACCCCGGAAATAGAAGGTAAGTCCCTATTGCTGAAGACACCATGCACTTCAAACACAGGACCCAGAGGCCCTTGAACTGGAGCTGACCTAAAGCCTCTTCCCTGAGAACTAGCTCTCATGGTATCAAACAGCTACATAGAGGCTTCAGGAGAGCAAATCATGACTGGTCCTGGAAGCCTAGTCAGCTTCCCAGAACTACTGATGTCCTGGATCAAGGAAGAGAACCTACACCCACCACTTTACTAAACCAGCATAACCCCTAATTACATTTAAAATATTTGTTCTTCTACCCACAGATAACTACAAGCCTCAACCCTTAGCAAGGAAGCTTCCCTTGCAACAGACAGAGCCCATTAAAGAAAGCCACAACTACTCAAAATGCAGAATTGTGGAGGCCAGCTCCATTTGATGCATCGATCTACAGCATAACTCCTGCATGTGAGGCTCAGGATCATTGTGGAAGAGGCAACAGGAAGACTGTAGAAGCCAGACAGTGGAGAGCTTTCTGTGATATTGTGTCTCCTGGGAATGTCTGAAGCTCCACCCATAAATTCTCACCAGTATGGCTGCCTCAATATGAACTGAACAAGAACAACAGTAATAGATATGCTAATATGGATGGGGGAAAGCCCATGAGGCCTCAGTCCTACACAAAAAACTGCAGAAATCCAAGAAATGTTGAAAGTAAGTGGGACACACACACACACACACACATACACACACACACACACACTCTCTCTCTCTCTCTCTCTCTCTCTCTCTCTCTCTCTCTCTCTCTCTCTCCTAAATATGTAAGTACAGTCTTCTTGGTCTGTAAAATGTTACTTGTATATATGTTTTCAGAGCTGACCATCTGGTACTGGATAATCAGCTGACATGCTTCTCCCTCAGAAGACTATTTCTCTCACTCACTCTCAGAGATCCAAACTACTTTTAAACCAAACCACACATTATAAAGCCAGAGTGGTGGCACTGAGTGACAAGAGGTGGGATGGGAAACAGAATAGCAAACAGATGGAAAATAGGATGGTCAAAACTAAATTCACAACCAAAAATAAAATAGATGTTTCCATAGGCTTACCTTATTAATATCTTAACTATTACATTATTTTTAGATCTATAGAGACCTGAGTACTTGGTGGCAGCCAATCCACATGTAACAGAAATAAGCCAAACTGTAAGAGTAACTGAAGTTACATTAGACCGTTCCATGGGATGGAGAGAATGATGTATGTTACAAGAAACTCATTGTCTATGGTTGAGAGCATAGCATGGTGATGGGGAACTCAACTGGCATATACAGACCTTGAGTTTGAACTCAGCACTGTGCAAACTAGTTTTACTTTTAGGTAGTGCATCTGAACATAATATGTGCTCAGGCTGTTTCTTAGCCTAGAAGAAAAGGCTGTATCTTTTGTTTCAGTCTTTGGTGGGATAGAGATGTTTCACTTTTCTTTGGTTTGACTGCATCTCCCAAATGTCCTCACAGCTTCTTGTCTCCACCCACCTCTGAATGCTGTGGAGACTTCTGTCTAGTGCTGCTTGTTTGAGTGCACCTGGTCCCTAGTCTTCCCTGATTAAGCATTTTGCCTCTTACCTGCTGCCCATCTGGATTTTATCACCAAAATGTCCTCAGTTTGAGACCCTGAGAAGTGGATATTCTCATCCTAACAGCATGCGCTGCATCCCAGGCTGTTCCTGGAACAATGTCCCTAGGATCTATGAAAAAAATCTAAGCTGGGCAAATTCTCTGGGAGTAACAGTGATAAAAATGTCAAGATAAATGGAGAAACAGATCATGACTCTTGGCCAAAAATTAAATATAAATGCATCAATTTTTTAAAGTTGATTTTTACATTTCTTAAGAATTGCAAAAGTTGCCAGATGTTGGTGGCACATGCCTTTAATCCAAGATCTCAGAAGCCAGAGGCAGGAGGATCTCTGTGAGTTCCAGGCCAGCCTGGTCTATAGAGTAAGTTCCAGGACAGCCAAGACTACACAAAGGAAGCCTGTCTCAAAAAAAGAAAAAAAAGAAAAAGAAAAGGGAAAGAAAGAAAAAAGGAAAAGAAAAAAGAAAGAAAGAAAAAAGAAGAAGAAAAGAACTGCAAAAAGTTGACAGAGTTTCTGTGTTCCTTTCATGCAGCTTTCTCAACAGTGCCTTCTTCAATCATTTTAATGATTGAAATAGATACACGGTAGTGTTAAATGTAAACCTGTTTGTGTTTTGTCAGTTGGAGATATACTTTTTTAGCATGTATCATTGTGGAATTTTATCATATGTGTAATATGTTCTCCCAAAGCAAGACACATGCTGTCCATCATAGCCAAGAAACTCTGTGGTGTTACACTCAGTCCTTCCATCCAGCTCCCGAGCACTGGTGTTTGCCACTCATATAATTTGTCATTTTGAGACTGTTCCATGGGTAGAATCATACAATACATAGTCATTTCGAATCAAACTTTTCATTCTGTATGATGCTCTGGTTGAATTTATCAATCGTTCATTCTCTCTTGTTGTTGGATAATCCTCCATTATACCGCTGCTCTTTTACCCATTTACTCACTCACCATTTGAGAAAACCAGTGTTCTTCCCAGAGAACTGAAGCTGATACAGATGAGTTCCTATGAACATTTTTTTGAAGAATTATGCATACAGTAAATTTATGTTTTTCCTTCCTCTAGGATGAAAATATTATATTACATGGAGTTAAAGAAGCTAGACACTAAAAGAATTTGATCCTCTTCATACAAAATATTATACCTTGCCAGTTAAACATCTCCAGTGACAAGTAGATCAATGATTACATGGGTCATAGGTATTAATCTGGAGTATAGGTCCCCAGGGGCTGGCCTGAGGCCAAAGGACACCTGGTGCTGGATCAGTCCCAAAGTCTGGGGGCCAGCCTTGACCTGGAGTCCATGAACACTGGCCTAAGCCCAGTGCTGAGAATTTTTTCCTGGTTCTGGAGATGGAATACTCAGACCTGGGGTTTGAGTCATGAGGGCTAATGCAGGGCGCTGTTGGGGCATGTTCTCAGTCTACCTTCCTGTCCCCAGAAGGAGGTTCATGCTCATCCCTTCCCAATCTCCCCTCTACTCTCTCTCCTCTCCCCTCCTTCCATCTCTGTGTGAGGGTGGTGAGGCTGGTAATGTGAAGTTGAACTCCATACCCTTTGCAATGTACCTGTCCTTACTTATTTCTGTGCTACACCCCACTTCTTCTTCTTCTGTCCTGCTCCTCCTGCTCCTCCTCCTCCTTCTTAAAAAAAAAAAAAGAATTGGAGGCAGTTCATTAAGGGAGCAAAGCTCCAAGAATGCTAGAAAGCTGAGGGAAGAGCGAGGGCTCCAGTGTCCTGGGCCGCAAACATCAGGACCCTTTACAGGACGTTCATCTACTTCTGCTGTTGCTGCTGTGTTTATCCTATTTGTGCGGTGTATTCTATTTATGTAATTATTCTATTAGTAAGACAGACTGCATGATGAATTTTATATCCAGAATTAACCTGGTGATAAATCCCTTTTTATCCAAATATGTAACATTTTTAATAAATTTGACTATAATCAAGTTTATAGATATTTTGATGGTATTTATTACAGCTATATTAACTAATGTTACTAAAATTTAGTTTCTTTCCTATAATTTTTTTCCTGGTTTACGAATGGGACCACACTGTCCCTATGGAATGAATTGGGAAGACTTCCCCACTTGTCTGTACTTTTGAGTTTTTGAAGAGTTGATGCTCATTTTTCATTAAGCATCTATTGGAATCCACCAATGGAACTGTCTAAGGCTGAACTTTCTTTGTAGAAACTCTTTTGAATGTTTGTTGGGAATATTTACTTGTTGAAGATCTATTCATATTTAAGCTTATTCTTGAGTAAATTTGGCAATTTCATCTTTCAAGGAACATTTCACCTAGTTATCTAATTTGTTTGTGTATGATTGTTGATCATATTCTTTTATAGTCCTTTCTGCTTCTGCAAAGTCAGAAATAATATGCCATTTTTTACTCTCAATGTTAGTAACTTTACATTTCTCTCCCTCTTTCTTTATCTTCATGAGCTGTGCTGAAAGTCTTTCAACATTGATTTATTCAAAGAACCAATGTTTGTTTTCATTGACTTCTCAACTTTCTTCATTTGTTTTTTATTATGTGCACATATATGGGGGTTGTATGAAAATGGCATGCCTTTGGAGGCCAGAGGACTACACTGGATCCGCTGAAGCTGCAGTTACAGAAGAATGTAAGCTGCCCAACCTGGGTTCTGTAAGAACAATGTGTGCATTTAATCTGTAAGCCATCACTTCCACCCCTATTGTTTTCCTATTTAATGTTCCATTTATTTCAGTTCAGATCTCTATCCTTGTCTTCTGTTTGTTGGCCTGGGTTTCAGTTGTTTTTGTTTTTGTCATTTCTTAAAGTAAAACATAAGGTTATTTGTCTGATAAATTTCTTCTTTGATCACAACCTAAAGTTGAAGACTAAAGGAATTTGGAACAATTCTAGTAAAGAATGTTAATGAAGACACTGAAATTATGGAAAGGAAATGAATAGAAATTCACAAGGCAACTGCTGGCAGGCTGTGCAGAGGTGTCTGGGTGTGGCCTCCCTTTCCTTGAACTTACCATGGAAAACAGTGGAGGAGCCCCTCATTTCTCCTTAACTAAGGCCACCTTTAGAAATTGTCCTCAGGAGACATCCAGGTTTATTGGTGCATTCTATTGGAAAATTCAGATAATTTCATTTAATCCTTACGTTTTCATAGGAACAATAAATAAATTACTGTAGGGTTTTTCCACCTTTGGAATCCAGACCTCCCTCCCTAGCCCCTTCACTCTCATTAGTATCTTCCCCTGTCCTCAGCACAAGAGGAAGGAACTCTGTGGAAGTGGAGATGACGGACATTTCTGGGGTTTCTGACAGTCTGAGCACTGGGTAGTCTCATGACAGAAGAAGTTGCACGTGAACGATCCCCAAAGACACATGCATGTTCTTTCTTGATAGGTACATATTATCTAGATGATTGCTGTCCCCCATACCATCCATGAAGGTAGAAACTCAGTTTTGTTTTGGTTTTGTTCTTTGTTTTTTCCTTGTTGCACAAAGCTGTGTTCTTTGCTTAGCTGAGACAATGAGATAGGCTGTTCTTATCTGACCACTACTTCAAACCCTGATGGAGAAGAAGTTGTTCTTTCCCCTCAGGGCATCAGTAGATATCCTTGGGCACTGGGCAGATTCCAACAAACTGAGGCATTGCATTGGAACAACACCTGAGGCTCTTTTTCTTTGCTCCATGTTCTCTCAGGCAATCTGTCCACACTGAGACCCCATTCCTCCATCTGCCACTCACCACCAGCCTCATTGAACTACTCAACAAAGTCACTACATGAAAACATTTCCACCCTCACCAAAACTATGCTTTTTTTCTATACCTTATGAAGAATACATTTATTTTTATTAGGTATCTGTGTATTTGCACAATGTGTTTGTGTGTGTGTGTGTGCGCGTGTGTGCACATGCTACAGCCTTTAGAATTCAGAGAGCAATTTTATAGAGTCAGTTTTTTCCCTTCCTTCCACTTCCACCTTTATATGAGTTCCAGGGATTGAAACCATGGCAGAAGACTCATCGGGCAAGTTCCCTTTAACCACTGAGCCATCTCAACAACCCTACATCTATTTAATAACAAACAAACAAACAAACAAACAAAGAGCAATAAAAAACAACATCCATCAATGGAAGAATGGTTAATGAAAAATATAGTAAGTAAACACAATGAAATTTTATTCCACTGTAAGGAAAAAGAAAACTATGAAATTTGTAGGTAAATAGATAGAACGGAAAAAAATTATCCTGAGCAAGGTGACTCAAGCCTGAAAGACAAACTTGCGACTCTCTTTCATATGCAGACCCCAGTATCCATCCTTTTTTTCATTTGTCTTTATTAATAAATTTTCTACTAACTCCATATACTATCCACAGATAAACCCTCCTCCTTCCTCCCAACACCAACCCTCTTTCCCAAGCCACCCCACATCCACACATACCCCAAACCAAGGTCTTCCATAGGGAGTCAGCAGAGCCCAGCACACTTAGCCTAGGCAGGTCCAAGCCCCTTCCCACTGCGCCAAGGCTATGCAAGGTGTCACACCAAAGGCACTGAATTCCAGAAGCCTGCCCATAGAACACGGACAGATCCCAATCCCCCTTCCTGGGTGGCCCCCAAACAGTTTGAGCCAAATAATTGTCTTCTGAATCCAGAGGGCTTAGTCCAGTCCCATGGGGGCTCCACAGCCACCAGTCCACAGTTCATGGGCTTCCACTAGTGTGGCCGGTCATCTCTGCATGTCCTCCCATCATGATTTTGACCTCCCTTGCCTACAGTATCTCTCCTCTCTCTCATCAATTGGATTCCCGGAGCTCAGCCTGGTACCTGGCCGTGAATTTCTGTATCTGCCTCCGTCAGTCACTGGACAAAGGCTCTATGATGACACCTAGGTTATTTGCTAGGCTGGTCACCAGAATAGACTGGTCCAGGAAAAATCTAGACCACTACCAGCAGGCCAAGGTGGGATCAACTTTGTGGATTCCTGAGAGTCTCTCCAGCACCCAGCCTCTTCCTATTCACATGATGTCCTCATCTATCATGGTATCTTCCTCCCTGCCCTCCCACACTGTCCCTGTTCCAGCTTGACCCTTGATCCCCCACTGCTCACCCTCTGCCACCACCCCACACACAGTCCACTCATGTAGATCTCATCCACTTCTCCTTCACAGGGCCATCCATGTGTCCCACTTAGGGTCTTTCCCTGTTAGCTAGCCTCACTGGAGTTATGGATTACAGTCTGGCCATCCCATCCCTCACATTCAGTATCTACTTATGATTGAGTACATACCATGTTTTTCCTTCTGAGTCTGGGTTACCTCACTCTAGATGACATTTTCTAGGTCCATCCATTTGTCTGCAAATTTCATGATATTATAATTTTTGTACTGCTTGAATAGTACTCAATTGTGTATATGTACCATATTTTCTTGATCCATTCTTCAGTTGAGGGGCATCTAGGTTGTTTCCAGATTCTTGCTATTACAAATAATGCTAATATGAACATAGTTGAGCATGTGTCCTTATGGTCTTCCCCCTCCCGCCCCCACCCCCACATCCCCCCCAGCCCCTCCCCTCCATTCCCATGTCCTCCAGAGCCAAGACTCCCCTGGGGATTCAATTAAACCTGGTGGATTCAGTACAGGCAGGTACAGTCCACTCCTTCCAGGCTGATCAAAATGTCCCTGTGTAAGCCGAAGGTTCCAAACAGCCAGCTCATGCACTAAAGTAGGTCCTGGTCCCACAGCCTGAATGCCTCCCATCAGTTCAAGATATTCAATTGTCTCACTTAACCAGAGGGCCTGATCCAGCTGGGGGCTCCACAGCCTTTGGTTCATAATTCATGTGCTTCCATTCCTTTGGCTATTTGTCCCTGTGCCTCTCCAATCTTGGTCTCAGTAATTCACACACTTACAGTCCCTCCTCTTTCTCAACAATTGGACTCCTGGAACTCCACCTGGGGCCTGGCTGAGGATCTCTGCATCCACTTCCTTCAGTTATTGGACGAGAGTTCCAGCACGACAGTTAGGGTGTTTGGCCATCTGATCACTAGACTAGGTCAGATCAGGCTTTCTCTCAACCATTGCCATCAGTCTACAGAGGGTGTATCATTGTGGATTGCTGGGGACCTCTCCAGCACTCTGCCTATTCCTGTTCTCATGTGGTCTTCATTTATCATGGTCTGTTATTCCTTGTTTTCCCTTTCTGTTCTTGATCCAGCTGGGATCTCCTGCTCTTCTAAGCTTTCTTTCCCTCAAACCTTGACTTTCATTACTCCCACTGTCGTCCAGGTAGTTCATGTAGATCTCATCCATTTCTCTGTCATTGGGCAATCCCTGTGTCTTTCCTAGGGTCCTGTTTCCTAGGTAACCTCCCTGGAGTTGTATAGCAGTCTGGTCATCTTTGTTTTACATCTAGTAGCCTCCTATGAGTGAGTACATACCATGTTTGTCCTTCTGAGTGTGAGTTACCTCACTCAGGATGATTTTCTCTAGATCCATCCATTTGCCTGCAAACCTCATGATGTCATTGTTTTTCTCTGCTGAGCAGTACTCCATTGTGTATATGTACCATACTTTCTTTATCCATTCTTCAGTTGTAGGGCATCTAGGTTGTTTCTAGGTTCTGGCTATTATAAACAAAGCTGCTATGAACATAGCTGAGCAATTGCCCTTGTTGTATGATTGAGCATTCCTTGGGTATATGCCCAAGAGTGCTATAGCTGGGTCTTGGGGGAGATGGATTCCCAATTTTCTAAGGAAGCAAACGCCATATTGATTTCCAAAGTGGCTGTACAAGCTTGCATTCCCATATGGAGTTGAGTATTATTCTTTCTAGATCTGTGAGGAATTGTGTTGGTAATTTGATGGGGATTGCATTGAATCTGTAGATTGCTTTTGGTAACATCGCCATTTTTACTATGTCAATACTACCTATCCATGAGCATGGGAAATCTTTCCATTTTCTGATATCTTCTTCAATTTCTTTCTTTAGAGACTTAAAGTTCCTATCATACATGTCTTTCACTTGCTTAGGTAGAGTTACCCCAAGGTATTTTATACTATTTGTGCCTATGGTAAAGGGTTATGTTTGTCTGATTTCTTTCTCAGCCCCTTTTTCACTTGTGTATGGGAGGGCTACTGATTTGTTTAGTTAATCTTGTATCCTGCCACGTTACTGAAGAAGTTTATCAGCTGTAGGAGTTCCCTGGTAGAATTTTGGAGTCACTTATGTATCCTATCATATTGTATGTAAGTAGGGAATGTTTGACTTTTTCCTTTCCAATTTGTACTGTACTGTACTGAATAAGTATGGGGAGAGTGGACAGCCTTGTCTTGTTCCAGATTTTAGTGAAATCATTTTGAGTTTCTCTCCATTTAATTTGATGTTGGCTGTTGGCTTACTGTAAATGGCCTTTATTATGTTTAGGTATGTTCCTTGTGTTCCTGATCTCTCTAGAACCTTTATTATGAAGGGGTGTTGGATTTTGTCAGAGACTTTTTCAGGATCCAATGAGATGATCATGTGTTGGGTTTTTTTTTTTTTTCAATTTGTTTATATGGTGTATTACATTGACAGATTTTCATATTTTGAACCATCCTTTGCATGCCTGGGATGAAGCCTACTTGGTCATGGTGGATAATTTTTTTGATGTATTCCTGGATTCAGTTAGCCAGTATTTTATTGAGTATTTTTGCATCAATGTTCATGAGGGAGATTGATCTGTGATTCTCTTTAAGTTTTGCATGTTTGTGTGGTTTGGGTATCAGGGTACCTGTAGCCTCATGTAAAGAATTTGGAGCCTGGTGGTGGTGGCACACACCTTTAATCCCAGCACTTGGGAGGCAGAGCCAGGCGGATCTTTGTGAATTCGAGGCCAGCCTGGGCTACCAATTTAGTTCCAGGAAAGGCACAAAGCTACACATGGAAACCCTGTCTCGAAAAATCAAAAAAAAAAAAAACAAAAACAAAAACAAAAACAAAACAAAAACCAAACAAACAAACAAAAAAGAATTTGGTAATGTTCCTTCTGTTTCTATGGTGTAGAACAATTTGAAGAAGAACAATTTGGTCTTAGCTCTTCTTTGAAAATTTGGTAGAATTCTGCTCTGAAACCATGTGATTCTGGGATTTTTTTTTGGTTGGGAGACTTTTAATGACTGATTCTATTTCCTTAGGGGTTATTGGTCTATTTAAATAGTTTATCTGGTCTTGATTTAACTTTGCTATGGGGTACCTATCCCGAAAATCGTCCATTTCTTTCATATTCTCCAATTTTGTGGAGTACAGGTTTTTGAAGTATGACCTGATGATTCTTTGCATTTATTCATTATCTGTTGTTATGTCCCCCTTTTCATTCCTGATTTTGTTAATTTGGATGCTCTCTCTTTGCTTTTTGATTAATTTGGATAAGGACTTGTTGATATTCTCAAAGAACCAACTCTTTGTTTCATTGATTCTTTGTATTGTTCTCTTTGTTTATATTTTATTGATTTCAGCCCTCAATTTGATTATTTCCTGGGTTCTGTTTCTCCTGAGTGAGTTTACTTCTTCTTGTTCTAGAGCTTTCAGGTACGCTGTTAAGTCACTAGTGTGAGTGTTCTCCACCTTCTTTATGTGGACATTTAGAGGTATGAATTTTCCTCTTAGCACTACTTTGATGGTGTCCCACAAGTTTGAGTATGTTGTAAATTAGTTTTCATTGAATTCTAGGAAACCTTTAATTTCTTACTTTATTTCTTCCTTGACCCATTGCTGATTTGTTTGGGCATTATTCAGTTCCATGAGATTGTAGGCTTTCTGCAATTTTTGTTGCTGTTGAAATCTAACTTTAAGCCATGGTGGTCTGATAGGACAAAGGAAGTTATTTCAATTTTTTTTTTTAAAAATCTGTTGAGAATTGTTTTGTGACCAAGCATGTGGTCGATTTTGGAGAAGGTTTCATTGGGTGCTGAGAAGAAAGTATATTCTTTTTCTGTTAGGGTGGAATATTCTGTAGATATCTCTTTTTTTGTTTTATTTAAATTATTTTATTTATTAATTTTTTACTATATTTTTTTTATTTTACACATCAGCCATGGGTTCCCCTGTCCTCCCCCCTCCTGCCTCCACCCCCACATTCCCCCCAGCCCCTCCCCTCCATTCCTATGTCTTCCAGAGCCAAGACTCCCCTGGGGATTCAATTAAATCTGGTGGATTCATACAGGCAGGTCCTGTCCACTCCTCCCAGGCTGAGCAAAATGTCCCTGTGTAAGCCGAAGGTTCCAAACAGCCAGCTCATGCACTAAAGTAGGTCCTGGTCCCACAGCCTGGATGCCTCCCATAAGTTCAAGATATTCAATTGTCTCACTTATCCAGAGGGCCTTATCCAGCTGGGGGCCCCACAGCCTTTGGTTCATAATTCATGTGCTTCCATTCCTTTGGCTATTTGTCCCTGTGCCTCTCCAATCTTGGTCTCAATAATTCACATACTTACAGTCCCTCCTCTTTCTCGACAATTGGACTCCTAGAACTCCACCTGGGGCCTGGCTGAGGATCTCTGCATCCACTTCCATCAGTTACTGGATGAGAGTTCCAAGATGAACATTAGGGTGTTTAGCCATCTGATCACCAGACTAGGTCAGATCAGGCTTTCTCTCAACCATTGCCATCAGTCTACAGAGGATGTATCATTGTGGATTGCTGGGGACCTCTCCAGCACTCTGCCTATTCCTGTTCTCATGTGGTCTTCATTTATCATGGTCTGTTATTCCTTGTTCTCCCTTTCTGTTCTTGATGCAGCTGGGATCTTCTGCTCTCCTAAGCTTTCTTTCCCTCAAACCTTGACTTTCATTACTCCCACTGTCATCCAGGTTGTTCATGTAGATCTCATCCATTTCTCTGTCATTGGGCGATTCCCTGTGTCTTTCCTAGGGTCCTGTTTCCTAGGTAACCTCCCTGGAGTTGTATAGCAGTCTGGTCATCTTTGTTTTACATCTAGTAGCCTCCTATGAGTGAGTACATACATGTTTGTCCTTCTGAGTGTGAGTTACCTCACTCAGAATGATTTTTTCTAGATCCATCCATTTGTCTGCAAACCTCATGATATCATTGTTTTTCTCTGCTGAGTAGTACTCCATTGTGTATATGTACCATATTTTCTTTATCCATTCTTCAGTTGTAGGGCATTTAGGTTGTTTCCAAGTTCTGGCTATTACAAACAATGCTACTATGAACAAAGCTGAGCAATTGCCCTTGTGGTATGATTGAGCATCATTCCTTGGGTATATGTCCAAGAGTGCTACAGCTGGGGCTTGGGGGAGATGAATTCTCAATTTTCTAATCAAGCACCATATTGATTTCCAAAGTGGCTGTACAAGCTTGCATTCCTATCATCAGTGCTCCATATCCTCTTCTGCATATGCTGTCTTCTGTGTTTTTGATCTTAGCCATTCTGGTAGGTGTAAAGTGGTATCTCAGAGTCATTTTGATTTGCATTTTCCAGATAATTAGGGATGTTGAGCAATTCCTTAAATGTCTTTCAGCCATTTGAACTTCCTCTGTGGAGAATTCTCTGTTTAGTTCTATAGCCCATTTCTTAACTGCACTGTTGGATATTAATCTCTAATTTCTTGAGTTCTTTATATATTCTGGATATCAGCCCTCTGTGAGATGTGGAGTTGGTGAAGACCTTTTCCCAATCTGTAGGCTGTTGCTTTGTCTTGTTGACCATGTCCTTTGCTCTACAAAAGCTTCTCAGTTTTAACAGGTCCCATTGATTAATTGTTTCTCTCAGTGTCTGTGTCGGGGATTGTTATGCCTCCAGAGTTTGTTTTATTGTACAGGGTTCCTTTGGCTATCCTGGGTTTTTTGTTTTTCCATATGAAGTTGAGTATTATTCTTTCCAGATCTGTGCGGAATTGTGTTGGTAATTTGATAGGGATTGTGTTGAATCTGTAGAATGCTTTTGGTAAGATTGCCATTTTTACTATGTTAATCCTGCCTATCCATGAGCATGGGAGATCTTTCCATTTTCTGATATCTTCTTCAATTTCTTTCTTTAGAGACTTAAAATTCCTATCATACATGTCTTTCACTTGCTTAGGTTGAGTTACCCCAAGGTATTTTATACTATTTGTGGCTATGGTAAAGGCTTATGTTTGTCTGATTTCTTTCTCAGCCCCTTTTTTCACTTGTGTATAGGAGGGCTATTGAGTTGTTTAGTTAATTTTGTATCCTGCCACGTTACTGAAGAAGTTTATCAGCTGTAGGAGTTCCCTGGTAGAATTTCGGAGTCACTTATGTATCCTATCATATTGTATGTAAGTAGGGAATGTTTGACTTCTTCCTTTCCAATTTGTATCCCATTAATATCCTTATGTTGTCTTATAGCTCTGGTTAGAACATTAAGTACTATATTGAATAAGTAGGGGGAGAGGGGACAGCCTTGCCTTGTTCCTGATTTTAGTGGTATTGCTTTGAGTTTCTCTCTGTTTAATTTGATGTTGGCTGTTGGCTTCCTGTAGATTGCCTTTATTATGTTTAGGTATGTTCCCTGTATTCCTGATCGCTCTAAGACCTTTATCATCAAGGGGTGTTAGATTTTTGTCAAATGCCTTTTCTGCCTCTAGTGAGATGATCATGTGTTTTTTTTTTTCTTTGAGTTTGTTTATATGGTGTATTACACTGATGGACTTTTGTATGTTGAACCACCCTTGCATCCCTAGGATGAAGCCTACTTGATCATGGTGGATAATTGTTTTGATGTGTTCTTGGAGTCTGTTTGCCAGTATTTTATTTGGTATTTTTGCATGAATGTTCCTGAGGGAGATTGGTCTGTAGTTCTCTGTCTTTGTTGGATCTTTGCTTGGTTTAGGAATCAGGGTAATTGTTGCCTCATAGAAGGAGTTTGGTAATATTCCTTCTGCTTCTATTGTGTGGAACAATTTAAAGAGTACTGGTATTAATTCTTTGAAGATATGGGAGAATTCTGCACTGAAACCATCTGGTCCTGGGCTTTTTTTTTTTTTTTTTTTTTGGTTGGGGGACTTTTAATGACTGATTCTATTTCCTTAGGGGTTATTGGACTATTTAAATGGTTTATCTGGTCTTGATTTAACTTTGGTATGTGGTACCTATCCAGAAAATTATCCATTTCTTTTAGATTTTCCAGTTTTGTGGAGTAGAGGTTTTTGAAGTATGACCTGATGATTCTCTGGATTTCCTCATTGTCTATTATTAGGTCTCCCTTTCATTTCTGATTTTGTTAATTTGGAGGCTCTCTCTCTGTCTTTTGGTTAGTTTGGATAGGGGCTTGTCTATCTTGCTGATCTTCTCAAAGAACCAACTCTTTGTTTCATTAATCCTTTTTATTGTTGTCTTTATTTCTATTTTATTGATTTCAGCTCTCAATTTGATAATTTCCTGGCATCTGTTCCTCCTGGGAGACTTTGCTTCTTCCTGTTGAAGGGCTTTCAGGTGTAATGTCAAGTCACTAGCTTGAGATTTCTCTAGCTTCTTTATGTGGGCATTCAGTGCTATGAATTTCCCTCTTAGCACTGTTTTCATAGTGTCCCATAAGTTTGGGTATGTGGTGTATTCATTTTCATTGATCTCTAGAAAGTCTTCAATTTCTTTCTTTCTTTCTTCCTTAACCCATTGGTGATTCAGTTGAGCATTATTCAGTTTCCATGAGATTGTAGGATTTCTGTAGTTTTTTTTTTTTTTTTTTTTTTTTTGTTGTTGTTGTTGTTGAAATCTAACTTTATACCATGTTGGTCTGATAGAACACAGGGGGTTATTCCAATTGTTTTGTATCTGTTGAGATTTGCTTTGTGGCCAAGTATGTGGTCAGTTTTAGAGAAGGTTCCATGGGGTGCTGAGAAGAAGGTATATTCTTTTTTGTTTGGGTGGAATGTTCTGTAGATATCGATTTAGTCCGTTTGAGCCATAACATGAGTTAAGTCTATTATGTCTCTGTTAAGTTTCAATTTGGCTGATCTGTCCAGAGGTGAAAGTGGGGTGTTGAAGTCTCCCACTATTAATGTGTGTGGTTTTATATGTGATTTAAGCTTTAGTAATGTTTCTTTTACATATGTGGGTGCCCTTGTGTTTGGGGCATAAATGTTCAGAATTGAAACCTCATCTTGGTGGATCTTTCCTGCGATGAGTATGTAACGTCCTTCATCATCTCTTTGGATTTATTTCAGTTTGAAGTCTATTTTGCTGGATATTAGGATGGCTACACCAGCTTGCTTCTCAAGACCATTTGATTGGAAAGTCTTTTCCCAGCCTTTTATTCTTAGGAGGTGTCTGTCTTTGAATTTGAGGTGTGTTTCTTGTATGCAGCCATAAGATGGGTCCTGTTTTCATATCCATTCTGTTAGTGTGTGTCTTTTTATAGGTAAATTAAGTCCAATGATATTAAGGGATATTAATGACCAGTGATTGTTCGTTCCTGTTGTTATTTTTATTTTTTGGTGGTAGTGTGTGTACTTCTCTTCTTTGGGCTTTACTGCTGTGGTGTTATCTATTGCCTATATTTTCATGGGTGTATCTGCCTTCCTTAGGTTGGAATTTTCCCTCTAGTGCTGTCTGTAGGGCTGGGTTTGTGGATAAATATTGTTTAAATCTGGTTTTGTCTTCGAAGGTCATGTTCACTCCATCTATGATGATTTTAAGTTTTCCTGGGTATATTAGTCCAGGCTGGTATCTATGGTCTCTTAGTGTCTTCATTATATCTGTCCAGGTAACTCTGGCTTTCAAAGTCTCCATTGAGAAATTGGGTGTTATTCTGATGGGTTTGCCTTTATAAGTTACTTTGCCTTTTTCCTTTGCTGCCCTTAATATTCTTTCTTTATTCTGTACGTTTAGTTGTTTAATTATTATTTGGCGAGGGGACTTTTTTTGGGGGTCTAGTCTGTTTTGTGTTCTATAAGCTTCTTGTATCTTCATAGGCATTTCCTTCTTTAAGTAGGAAAAGTTTTAGCAAAGTGCTAGAGAGGTCCCCAGCAATCCACAATGATACATCCTCTGTAGACTGCTGGCAATGGTTGAGAGAAAGCCTGATCTGACCTAGTCTGGTGATCAGATGGCCAAACACCCTAACAGTCGTGCTGGAACTCTCATCCAATAACTGATGGAAGTGGATGCAGAGATCCTCAGCTGTGCCCCAGGTGGAGCTCCAGGTGTCCAATTGTCGAGAAAGAAGAGGGACTGTAAGAGTGTGAATTGTTCAGACCAAGATTGGAAAAGAACAGGGACAAATAGCCAAGTGAATAGAAACACATGAATTATGAACCAAAAGCTGTGGAGCCCCTAACTGGATCAGGCCCTCTGGATAAGTGAGACAACTGAATAGCTTGAACTGTTTGGCAGGCATCCAGGCAGTGGGACCAGACCTATCCTTAGTACATGAGCTGGCTGTTTGGAACCTTGGGCTTACACAGGGATACTTTCCTCAGCCTGGAAGGAGGGAACTGGACCTGCCTGTACTGAATCCATGAGGTTGAATTCAATCTGCAGGGGAGCCTTGGCCCTGGAGGAGAAGGGAATGCAGGGAGGGGCTGGGGAGAAGGTGGGTTCCCTTGGCTGGAGAGGGGAGGACTGGGGAACCCATGGCTGATGTGTAAAATTAAAATACAAATATAATAAATAAAAAAGGAGAAAAAATAAAAATAAATATTAGAGGGACCAGCCTTAATATTATACATCCCAGGGCTCAGGAGAGAGAACTACTAACGAACGGTGAGGACTATTTTCGGGAAATAGAATCTCAGGACACCAAGCTCTATAGTCCACTTGCTTTAATTCCTCCAGCATAACATCCTTTATACACATCTTCAGTTCTGTTCTCATGCATAGCCCCTTTCTTGCCTGATTTCTGTCTGTTTATCTATTGCTCCCTCTAAGTTCTATCTTAATTCTCTCATCTTAATTCTGCCTCATCTAGGTTCTTTTCAGCATGTTCTTACCCATCTAGTACTTCTCCATCTGGCTCTTCCTCATCTTCCATCTCATTCCTCTAGTACTCTCTTCTGTCCCTTCAATCTAGTTTTTCCCCTATCTCAGTATGTTCCTCTCAAGTTCTTACCCATCTAGTTCTTCCATTCTCTTTTCTCTTCTCCATCCCTCGTGCCCTGGGAGTCCCAGTACATATACACTTACAAGCAGTATTCCCTTAGCAGTGCAAAGCCAGGCTTCCAGAGTCAAATGAAGGGGTGATAGGAATCACAGAGAGAGGCATTGATTATCATTTGAAACCCCTAAGGGAAATGACCAATGGGGAATGATTTAACTAAAGGCTAAATTCTGGTAATATCTAAGAAGAGGGATCTTCTGTGCTCAACTATAACCTCAAACATGATTGGTAGAAAATGTTAAGAATCTATAAGTTGCTAGGTCAATGGGAGAAAAAAAAACTGCTTTCTTTTTTTCCTGTGGTTCATATCTGTCCAAGCTATCTGCCCTTTTTCTGCAGGGCGGGGGAAATTGTGCTCAGTCTCTAGGCAACCTGTGTACAGACAGATGTTTCTGGTGATAATTAAAGGGAGATCTGGAACTAGAGGTAAAGTTTGGGAAAGGAGGAAGTAAAGCTTAATTGGCACATCTGCCAGGCCTTCTCAAACAGGTAATCTAGATGCTTAAGTCTGTTCTTAGAGAATACAGAGGTATCTCTGATAAGGTACTTTCCTCCTTCTGGGGATGGACCTGGCCGGATGATGCCAATGATGATAATTACAGGGAGGCTTGAACTGGGGTTCTGGCTGAGCATAGCTGTCAGCACAGAAAGTTATCTAAGTATTCCTAGAAGTGGTTAGGTAAGGAGTTAAAGGTCTATAAAGTTAGAAAGGCTGTAAGAAAGGAGAGTCCAAGCTGAATTGTGCGAAGCTATTACTTAACATCACCCTGACCTAGGTGGTGTCTCCTTGTAGAATTTACCTTAAATCAGGAGACTTTCATGTGGACTGTTATTACTGCTAGTCCTTGAAAGTGGCTAAGGGAGATATCTGATTTGAGAGAAAGCCTTTCCTGAGGATGTTCTTCAAATACCTGGAATGTGTATGTCCAGATAGTGATCAGTCCACACTATTAGCCCTTCTTAGGGAAAAGTCAATTGGGAAAACTATGAAGGCACACATGATTTTCATAACAGAAGACAGCTGGTATATAACAAGCCAAGTAACACCAAAAGCTCCTTGGAATTTGGCTTCCTCTGGAGGAAATCCTTGATCCCTCCAGGTAGTGACTTTGCCATAACCAGGTGAGTTCTTATGATATATTCCTGTGGCCTACAGCAATTTTTATTATTTGTGTTTTATCTAAAATATCCTTTAGTGAATGCTCAAAAAAGAGCAAAAAAGATGAAGTCATCCAACCTCCACCTCATAGTCAATGTCCCAGACACATGTGGTGCTCCAGCATCATGTCCTGGCTCAGGCTGTGCCCCTGCTTGAGGCAAGGCAAGAAGCACTTATCTGAAGACAGTGCGTGTTCCTTGTGTCATGGGTAAGTGCAGACCACTGGGCCTCCCTCCCCTAGATGAAAGCACCTATCCTGTGTTGTGACTGGGGTCTTTTGAGCATTCATCTAAACTACTGGTGTCGCTTCCTTTGTCTGGAGTACAGAGCAAGCTGGCACAATGCAGCAAGCAACTTGGTGAGATGCACGCATTTGCACTCTTCTTGATTAGTGAGTGCCTGCCTAGAAGAAGCTAGTCAAAATACAGAGAACAAAAGACCATGGGGTTCTCACCCACAGCTGATGCACCTGCAATGCAACACTTACTCCTAAAACACAGGAATCATCATACAAGAGGGTTCCCAAACATGGTAACAGTAGAGAACCAGAACATCCACTCCAAGGGGTTATCTTCTCTCTATGTAACAGGGAAGATGCACCCATGAAATCTCAGGAGTAGGGTTGCCTCAGCAAGACCTGTACAATGACAACAGTGACATACCAATGGTAATGGAGAAAACTTCTCAAAGCTCTTTCCTAGACAAAGATCTCCAGGCTACTGTGTCTGAGGAAAATGGGAGAACCTGCATATTCGATCCCCATGACAGGTCATCCAATCCCAAGTGACCAACGTTTAATACAAATGCATAAGCAAAACTAAATGGAGTCACCAGGCTATACATATGCACATATGAACATATACACATACATATATAATACATTCATACATCATACACACATACATATATAATACATTCATACATCATACACATATATATACATTCATTCATAAGTCATACATTCATATATGCATGCATACATATATACACATACATACATACAAACATACATGTGTATGTATCACAATACTAATTTAAAAATAAGAGTTTGTGAATTTGAAGGGAAATGGGTTGGGGGACACTAGAGGAATTGGGGGAAGAGGAGGAAGGATAAAAATCATGTGAATAGAGTCAGTGCATGAGAAATCCTCAGTTTTTATTTTTAAATTAAAAACTAACGTTACTATTCTGTCCCTAAAAAAATCGCTTTCTGAACATTCCCACAACTTAGGGAAAGCCAAGGAGTGATGTGCTAGAGCACAGACTGGAATATCCATGTGGCTGTTGTCTGATAGAACAGCAGGTCTCACTGGGATACATTCGTGTATGTGGCAAGTGTTATCTGTAAGAAGGACCAAAGTCCCTGCATTCCTGCACACAGCAAAGACAAAATAGGAAAAATAAAATAAGAATTTTTTATGCCTCTTCACAGACAAAATATAGAAATAATGACCAACTTAGTATCAATGAATGCCTATGATACCCCAACTGTAAACTATAGTTTACCACTAAGATGACCTCGACCCCTCAAATACATACATAATACGAGTTCTAAAGCAGAAACTTTACAATATAGCCTAGAACACACTTGCATCTGACAGTAAACTTATTAATTCCTTCTGTACTTGAAATAATTTAGCAACCAATTAGATGAGTGCATTTGACCAATTTGGGACTCAATAGAAAAATGAAACTGTGATTTTTGAACACTTTGAATATCTTCTTATGGAATGCAGCTCTGTGTGAGTTTGAGGCCATTCTGGTCTACATAGTGAGCCAAGCCAGCCAGGATTACATAGTAAAACCTTAGATTAAATGTATATTTGATATATCATATAATAACATTATATTATAAAGTACATTTAATGCTATTAGAAATATACATTCTATATAGTTTATTTTTAGCACCATCCAATACTTTCTGTGCGTGATCACACATTTAATAGCAGGCGATTAAACAGGCCCTCCCCTGGTGCATGGCAACCTTGAGCAGGAAAAGCAACAGTCAAGTAGCCCTTTGGCCAGCAATTGACCAGACTCTCTCTCAAGGCAGCCTGGTTGTGTGCGACTCTCTACAGTCACTGCAGAGGATCACTACAGCCACCATCAAGGATGTGCTCAGGCAGCCTGCAGAGCCCTACAAAGCAGAGGTGACCTCAGATAAGCCTTGTTGCCCAGCAGCTATTCTCACCCCAGCCAGACAAGAAGTACTTCCTGAGGTGCTCTAACAGAAGCTCTCTGTTTGGTATTAAGGACTATATGATAACATGGCCTTCCTTTAGATGAGGGATGTGCACAGACCCTTCACACATCAGCTGCTATCTAGACAAGCAGGCTGCTGTGTTCGCCTTTCCAGCATCCAGGGGATGCACCTCAGTGCCATCTGGTCTAGCTGCAACTCAGGCTCAATAAAAGCCTTCTTCCAAAGGTTTTTCCTTTCCTAGCAGTTTGAGCTCCTAGCATGAAAAGAGGAAGCACAGGGGCCCACCATGTGCTGCTGATGGTAAGATTACCTCACAGGTCGTGTATATCATTACTGCCACCAGAAGTAAGGAAACAAATAAGTCACAGAAGAGGGATTTGGTGTATTGCCAATGTGGGAGGGGCTTACACTGAGATCTGCTTCTGGGCACCTACTGTCCATTGCTCTTGCCTGAGTGGACTATAAATTCACTGGAGGCTGGTATTTTCTGTGAGCAATCTCTGACCTCCAGCTGTCTGGCACTAACACAGCCTGCTGCAAGAATTGGCTCAAGAGAGATGGAAACCCTACTGAAGTTGTGTCTCTTCATTCACTGCTTTGAAACCGGCAAGTATTGTCTGCAACTTGATCCCTTATCAGTTGTAGAAAGAAAATTAAATCTCTTGTTACTTCATTCATCCTGCCTTCTCTGTGGTGATAAGACATGCTGTTGACTGTAACACATATGTTAGGCAAAACATGGGTGTAGCCAAGCAATCCAGAGGGCCAGTGACCTATGCTTTCGTTGGGAAGTGACTGTGTGGCACCCATCTCCTCTAAGCAGTCTTTATCTCTGCAGCTTTCACTTTACAGTGTGTACTGTGTCCATCCTACAAAAACAGGAAGTGTGTTAATGGGAGTCAAACATGCTCTGCAAAACCTGGCAAAACTTGTATGATCCGCAGAATCTGGAATTCAATTGAATGTGAGTATGTGTTCTGTGCTCCGGAGAATTTCTGTTTCTCCTTCAGGATTCCAAGCACCACCTCTAAGGTACTGTAGTTAAAGAAAAAGTGTCAAATGATATGTAGGTATGACACTCCAAACCTTGTGCTGGTAAAGCTTTACCCATGGTAAAGCGAAGCACATATTTAGTGAGTAGTGCTTCTCTCCATCATTGTTTTGCAATATTCATCAGTCTCTGATTCCCAACATCTCTGGGGTTTAGGGTAATTTTCCCTTCCCATGACAAAACAGCATAGCCAAGGCAACTTACAAAAGAAAACACTTAATATGGGGCTGGCTCAGAGTCCCAGGAGTGAAGTCCATGGTGATTAGCATGGCTGCAGGAAGGCATCCTATAGGATCAGGAGCTGAGAACTTACATTCTTAGTCACACCCATGAGGGAGGGAGGGAGAGAGACAGAGACAGAGACAGAGACAGAGAGAGATTGAGAATGGCATTTTGAAAACCCAAATCCCATCCCCAGTGACACACCCCCTCCAACAAGGCCACACTTCCTAATTCTTCCCAAACACTTCAACCAAGTCGGGACCAAGCATTGGAACATTCAAGCCTATGAGGGCTGTTCTAATTGAAGCCACCACACTGTCCAAAGGCTACAAAATATCAGTCCTTAAATGTGTCATTTCTCATACTCTGTCCTGGTTGCTTTTGCTCTTGTAATGTTCAAAGAACTTCTATCTTAGCTTGGAGCCACCTTCTCTGGAAAACTTTTTCTCATCCACAGGACAGCAAGGTGCTTCTCAAGTCTTCCTGCTTCATCTCTCTCCTGGCATATTTTGTGGTGTGTCTTTCCTGTCATTCCATAGAATCTGGTTTTTGAGGGCTAATATTATCTTGATCTCTACCTGCCCAATGGCTCACCTCGGAGTCTGGATCCCAGCATGTATTGAGGAAGTGCATTATGCACATCTGCTTGAGGGGAGATGGTGCGATGTGTGTCGACATGTAGAGGCTCAAGATCAACACTAACCACATGTTTCTTCTGTTGTAAAGGCTCTTGGTAAAAGGACTTCTTCCAGATGGAGTTTTAAAGCATGTGGCGGGAAGGCCAACACGGGACACTAACTGCTATGGAAGAAAATTATTTCAATGAAAGCATTTTCAGTCGAAATGTACTTGGATATGAGGTTGTATCCTGGCTCTCAAAATTATATCTATTTGCAGCCTTCTTCCACAGATGATCAACTGGAAAATGTGGAGTTGAGTTGTGTGGAATTCTGCAATTCTAATGAAATACTCGTTGGAAGTGAAATAACACATACATACTGCTGAGATAATGGTGGTTTCTGCAATGGAATTAGTGTGAGCTAGCTTCTGGTAACCTCATCAGTCATTTCCTTTCCTTCCTGTCTTTTTATTTCTTCCCTTGGGGTTCTTCTGGACTGGAGATTTTTCTAAGCCTCACATTTGTGTAAGAAATGCACAGAACCTTGGAACAGACAGTATTTCTTTGGTATTGTGACAGTATATCTGCTCATATCACCTAAGTCTTATTTCTGATATACCCTATCCGTCATCACCATGAATGTAGCTGACACATGGTTTTCATCAATGCATTTATTGCCTCAGTGTGGATGGACAAGACAGATGAGTAAATAAAAGGACCAAAGAGGATGAAGAAGCTGAGTATCCTTTCTACAACATGAGCTTTAGGAACTTGGTTAGTTCTCATCATTGTGACTTACACTTCCAGAAAACAATCTAAAGGGGATATATTGCTGTGTATCCTGGTTTCAGTCCTTTATTGTCTTGCTCCATTACATGGGCCTATGGTAAAGCTAAACAGCAAAGGCCATGGCATACCAAAACTGCTCACCTCATGGTGTTCAGGAAGTAACAAGACAGAAAGAGGACTGTGGCAAGATGAGGATCTCAAGAAGTATACCCAGTGGCCCCCTCTCTCTATGAGGCCCAACAGCTGAGAAGGAAGACATCTGCATGCATGACTTTATTCCCATGAAAGAGAAAATGACAGCTACAAGATCATAGTGACAACTTTCACCCAGTAAAGAAAATCTCCACGAGGCGGTGGTGGTGCATGTCTTCAATCCCAATACTCGGGAGGCAGAGCCAGGCAGATCTTTGTGAGTTTGAGGTCAGCCTGGTCTACAGAGCGGGATCCAGGAAACGTGCAAACCTACGCAGAGAAACCCTGTCTCAAAAAAAAAAAAAAAAAAGAAAAAAAAAGAAAAAAATCTCCCTCTAATGTTTCTGTTGTATTATGGCCAGAAAATAAATCCACCAAAAGTTTCCTCTTCTTTACAAGTTGTTCTTTCTGAACATGTAGAATCATGGGTAAAAATGGTGTTGACTCTCATCTATTTTAGGAAGGTAATACTATACACCATGTTGCCTTTGTACCATTAAGAGGGAAATTTATTTGCAAGCCCTCACTCCCTGCCCCATCTAAGCCCAGGTTCCTTACGATTACACTTTAGTCCCACTGAGTGGAATCAGATTTCTTCTCTATGTGTATGATATACACATAAATCAGTAAGTCAACAACCTGTTAGTTTAGTTTAAAAATAAATCCTAAAGGGATTTATTAAATAATTATTAGCTACTGACCATTTCCCCCTTTTTTAATTGTATGTATTAAAGCACAGGACCAAGCCAGTCAGCACTCCAGCATGGACAGAGTGGGGAACATTATGTCCTACCGCTAGCTGAGGGGCTACAGTTAATGGCTATAAGGGAAACAGAATCAGTTTTCTTCAGAGGTTTGGTCCTTGGTAGATTGTCCAGGCTCTGATAGATATTGCCGTAATCATGTTTGAACAGCCCAAATTTCATTCGGTGGTTTGGTCAATTTTAATGCCATGAAGTAGGTGGCATGGAGAGGATCTAGAAAGGACTGGAAGGGAAGAATGAATGACGTGACTATGACCAAATAATTTATATGCATGTATGAAATTCTCAAAGAATAACTAAAATTTATTTATCACATTTGTTTAATAATGAACAACACATCATTTGCTATTTAAAACTCTGGTTTTGAGGTTGGTGTGGTGGCACCCACTCAGAATCACAGTATTCAATAATTTGAAGCAAGATAATGGAGAGTTTGAATACAGTACACTATGCTACATAATTTCTTGCTATATAACATTCTACACATAATATTCTATAATATATAGATACATGGGGAAATTCCATCTCATAGGGGAAAAGCTTTGAGTTTACATGCATTTTGTTTTTAGGTATGAAAATGGACTTCAATTTCTCAAAAATCCTCCTATCAAAATATGTATACTATGAGCTCATTTTTCTAAAATCTCCTTTAATAAATGAATGTTTTTACAAAATAAAAACTAAGTTACAACATGAATCTTACAGGTCTTATTAATAAAATCAAACCTGAGGCCAGTTATTGGGGTGAATGCTGGAAGATCAGAGAGACAGAACAAGCCACAGCTACCTCACCTTGCCAGTTCCTCAGCTGATCCTATTTCCTCAGACTGGAAACTTCTGGGTCCTCATCCGAGTGGGTCTTAGCTGAACTGTGCTGCTCCAAAGCCTGAATGCTTAACCAACCAAATGCTTCTAGTTTCAGGTCTTCATGCCTTATATATGTTTCTGCTTTGTGCCAACACTCCCTGGCATTAAAGGCACGAGTCACCATGCTTGGCTGTATCCTTGAACACACAGAGATCCACCTAGCTCTGCCTCCCAAGTGCTGGGATTAAAGGCATGCATCACAACTGTCCAGCTTCTGCTATGGCTTGTTCTGACCCATTTTCCAGCCACCATTTTTGGCTCTGCATTTAGTGGCTGTCTGTTCTCTGACCCCAGATAAATTTATTAGGGTGCACAATATTTTGGGGAACACAATACTACCACATTAAATGAAATATACAATGCAATTCATCTTATGAATTATTTAAACAGTCTATGCCAATAAATCTTACTCCCCATTATTTAATAGAAATCTCTTACACATTCTTTCAATGTGTCTTTAGTGTTCTGTTAATGTATTTGTTTCTCATTTATGAATAAATCAGTAAAATACTAGCCTGACTAGAATAGATCATTGCATGGACTCAGGTTTATTGTATAGACTCTTGAAATGTGTTTGATGTAAAATTCACACCACCTGCCATTATGTATATAGCAATTATGTGCAGGTTTTTATGTTGAAAGTTCTTTTCTCTCTCATAACTACATTTCAAGATAGAGTATAAATTCACATTTACCACAATATTATTGCCTAAACTACAGCACTCAAAAACAAATGTTTTAAAAATAAGGATCAAGAAGGAAATTTAAACTGCAAAATTCAGGACTTTTCTAAACACACACACACACACACACACACACACACACACACACACACAGGCTATGTTTCTGTTTATTTACATAATAGTCTTTTCATTCATATAAAACTCAGATGACATAAATCTAATGATTTTAAATAGTTCAATTCATTGGCTTGTTCTGCAACTGTCAGCAGTATATATTTGCTGAGTCTTTTCATTATCCTTCTTAGATCCCATATCTGGTAGGAACTCATGCTTCTTCTCCCCACAATCTAGAATCACCAGTCTCTGACTCTATAAAGTGGACTCATCTCAACATTTCATATGAATACCATTGTACAGTCTGAAGGAATCATCATGGCTTCCTTTATTTGTGTAATATCATCAAGGTTCATCCATGAAGCATCTTTTTGTTATTTTTTAAGGCAGACAAATACCATATGATGTGGTTCTTTCACATTTGCTTAATATATTATCAGTTGACTAGTATAATTTATGTTTTTGAATGAGTTCTCATTGTTCACATGATTCTGTATATAAATCTACGCTACATAAATTGTTAATCTATTTCTGCCCATAATCTTCTTCAATGTTTAGCTTTAATTCTGTAAGCTTAGTAATAGTTCCTAAATTTAATTCCTGGTTTGAATGATTGAGCCTCCCCTCTCCTTATCTTTCACTATAGCTAAAGATTTTTTAAGTTTGGTGATCTTTTCTATGTATATTAGTTAGGTTTGTGACCAAAAGCAACATGGAAAAGAAAGGGCTTATTTTGGTTTCTAGTGCTAAAAGGACAGAGTGTATCATGGCCAGGAAAGCATAGAAAAGGAAAGGAAATCATGTTGGCAGGAGCAAGAGGCTGGCTGATCACAGTCTCAACTACACACAGGAAGCAAAGAGAGAGAATAGGAAGTGGGGACAGGCTACAAAATGCTGTAGGATATCATTCTATATGCTGTGAATGTGTATTGCTCTTATTGGTTGATACATAATTGGTAAATTTTGGCTTACTGGCTGATTGGCCAGTAGCCAGACGGAAAATATAGGCAGGGCAAGCAGACAAAGAGAATTCTAGAAAGAGGAAGGTTGAGTCAGGAGTTGCCAGACAGACACAGAGGAAGCAAGATGGCAAGACAGAACTGAGAAATGGTACCAAGCCATGTGGCTAAGCATAAATAAGAATTATGGGTTAATTTAAGTGTAAGAGGTAGTCAGTAATAATTCTGAGCTAATGACCAAGCAGTTATAATTAATATAAGCTTCTGAGTGATTATTTTATAAGCAGGCCAAAGACTGCAGAGGCCTAGCAGGACCAGAGAAACTTTCTGACTACAATCAAACCTCAAAGGCCACCCCCAGTGGCATATTGCTTTAGGAAGTCTCTACTAACAAATAGTTCTAAAACTTTCCAATTTAGTACTCCCAACTGGGGAACAAGGGTTCAAAACACAAGAGGTTGTGGAAGAAATTTATCATTGAAACCAGTATAATCTATCACTGTCCTTCATAGCCTGCCATGATACGTGAAATATATTTGGTCCAACTTCAAAAGGTCTTACAGTCTTTAACAGTCTCACCACTGTTCTAAAGTTCAAAGTCTCTTCTCATGCCAACCTGTTAACTATGACATCATTGAAAAACAAACAAATCCAAAATTTCCCAACATCCAGTAGAACAAAGTATACATTCTCATTCCAAAAGGTGAGAATAGGAGCAGACAAGACCTGACCAAGGTAAGACTGAAACCCATCAGGGAAGACTCCAAATCCTGAAGTTCCATGATCAGCACCTGGAACTTCCTGGAGCTTCCATTTCAAGGTTACATGTCTCTACTCTTCTAGCTTTGCTGACTGCAGCACACAACCATCTTGACCTGGTTACACACTTTGTATGCAGCTTCTGTTGGCTAAGGTCATGTGTCTCTAGCATCTCCAATATCGTGGGGATTCTGTCAAAGCTCAACTTCTATAATCATAGTTCCACAGAATATTCTCTAAGGGTCAAGGTATCTGAAGCTCTATGCTGCCATTGATCTCATCTTTTGTCACTTGAAGAGTAGTGAATGTAAAAGAAGGGCAGAAAATGTGAGAAGAGAAACTACATACATGAAAGTGATTTCTGATTGTCTCATAGGGAAATGTTTAGTGAAAATTACAGCTGCATTCTGCTTTAATTTAGCAGCAGATAACATCTGGGGAGAGCTTTCATGTGAATTAACTTGGGGAGACTAGAGTGGACTTATGACACCATAGCAAACTAGAACATTTAGTATGGTGAATAAAATGCACTGATGTGGGTTAGAGTACAGTGGACAAAGAGAAAGCAACTAGAGCAAGATGGGAAAATACAGAACATGCAGATCCAGAGAAGAATCTGAAGGATTTCCTTCAGAGCATCCAAACTGTAAACCTTCTTTGTTAAAGCTGAAATTGCAGACAGAAAATAGGCCAATTATAAAAATTATAGGAAAAGAGGGAAATAACAACAGATAACTAGAGAATCCAGATAAGCACAAGAACACACTTTAAAAATCTACACTCAGCAGCCCCAGTTGCAGGCCAGCAGGCAGGATTCCTGCGGTAGACCTAACCACCACCACCCCACATCAGATCATATAAGCTACAAGCCCCACACCACCACCCAAAGCCACCCATTCCCCAGACTGCAACTGCTGCCTGTGACACAGACTCCACCAGCTCCAACTGGACCAAGAGGTGAGTGTATGTCTCCTAGTCAATCACACCAGGGTAGATGCCAATGCAAGAATACATTCAAGATCATAAAGACCAATATTGCACCACAAGAATCTAGTAATTCTACATCAGCAAGACTGGAAATTCCCAAAACAGAAGAAGTAGAAAAAAAAGACCTTAAAATGTCTTTAAGAAGATGATAGAGCCCTTTAAAGGGAAAACGAAAGTTTGCCTTAAAGAAATTAAAGAAAAGAGCCCAGTTTCTGGCCACTCCTCAGGCCCTGGGGGAAGGCTTCCCTTTTCCAAGACTGAAGGCAGACCTTGCAGTCTCCACACCCTGCCCCCACACCCATTTGCCTAAGACCCAAGCAACTTCCTGAGACTCAGAGACCAGCCCACAGCTCCTACTTGTCCTGGAACTCCCATCTGGACCAGAGCTTCCATCCTCTCCTGGAACTCAAATCAGGACAAGAGGAGCTCCCATCTGGACAAGAAAAGTAAACCCCAGGGACTTCCTGAGACTCAGAGTCCAGCCCCCGCAGCTGCTATCCAGGCAGCACTCTCATCTGGACCAGAGCTCCCATCTGGCCCAGAGCTTCCATCTGGACCAGAGAGAGACTCCCTAAATCTATCAGCTCTCTCTGGAGCAAGTACACTGATAAGACCAAGAACAAACCCTCAAGGAGATGGGCAGACATTAAGGCAGAAGTACATACAACAAAATAAAGAGCAATACAGCATCACCAGAACCTAGACCTTCTCCAACAGCTAGACCTGAACATCACGGAATAGAAGAAGAAGAAGAAGAAGAAGAAGAAGAAGAAGAAGAAGAAGAAGAAGAAAAAGAAGAAGAAGAAGAAGGAGAAGAAGAAGAAGAAGAAATCAACCTCCCTTCCCTATCTCTATGTGCCAGCTGGGACCCTAGCCCATGCTCCGTGAGGAATGGACAATCACTGGTTATTAATATCCCTTAACATCAATGGACTTAATTCACCTATAAAAAGACACAGACTAACAGAATGGATACGAAAACAGGACCCATCTTTCTGCTGCATACAAGAAACACACCTCAAATTCAAAGACAGACACCTCCTAAGAATAAAAGGCTGAGAAAAGACTTTCCAATCAAATGGTCTTAAAAAGCAAACTGGTGTAGCCATCTTAATATCCATTAAAATAGACTTCAAACTAAAATCAATCAAAAGAGATAATGAAGGACATTAGATAATCATCCAAGGAAAGACCCACCAAGATGAAGTCTCAATTCTGAACATTTATGCCCCAAACACAAGGGCACCCACATATGTAAAAGAAACATTACTAAACCTTAAGTCACATATAAACCTCCACACATTAATAGTGGGAGATTTCAAAACCCCACTTTCACCTCTGGACAAATGGGCCTAATTGAAACTTAACAAAGAAATAATGGAATTAACTGATGTTATGGCTCAAATGGACTTAATCGATATCTACAGAACATTCCATCCGAACAAAAAAGAATATACCTCCTTCTCAGCAACCCATGGAACCTTTTCTAAAATCAACCACATACTTGGCCACAAAGCAAATCTCCACAGATACAAAACAATTGGAATAAACTCCTGTGTTCTATTGGACCATAATGGTTTAAAGTTAGATTAAAAAAAAAAAAAAACTACAGAAATCCTAGAATCTCATGGAAACTGAATAATGCTCAACTGAAACACAAATGGGTTAAGGAAAAAAGAAAGAAAGAAATTAAGACTTCCTAGAGATCAATGAAAATGAATACACCACATACCAAAACTTATGTGATACTATGAAAGCAGTGCTAAGAGGGAAATTCATAGAACTAAATGCCCACATAAAGAAGCTGGAGAAATCTCAAGCTAGTGACTTGAAAGCACACCTTAAAGCCTGTTAACAGGAAAAACCAAACTCTCCCAGGAGGAACAAATACCAGGAAATTATCAAATTGAGAGCTGAAATCAATAAAATAGAAATAAAGAGAACAATACAAAGGATTAATGAAACAAAGAGTTGGTTCTTTGAGAAGATCAACAAGATACACAAGCCCTTATCCAAATTAACCAAAAGACAGAGAGAGAGCCTCCAAATTAACAAAATCAGAAATGAAAAGGAGGACATAACAACAGACAATGAGGAAATCCAGAGAATCATCAGGTCATACTTCAAAAACCTCTACTCCACAAAACTGGAAAATCTAAAAGAAATGGATAATTTTCTGGATAGGTACCACATACCAAAGTGAAATCAAGACCAGATAAATCATTTAAATAGTCCAATAACCTCTAAGGAAATAGAATCAGTCATTAAAAGTCTCCCAACCAAAGAAAGCCCAGGTCCAGATGGTTTCAATGCAGAGTTCCACCAGATCTTCAAAAAAGACTTAATGCCAATACTCTTTAAATTGTTCCACACAATAGAAGCAGAAGATACATTACCAAACTCCTTCTATGATGCTACAATTACCCTGATTCCTAAACCAAACAAAGATGCAACAAAGACAGAGACCTACAGACCGATCTCCCTCATGAACATTGATGCAAAAATACTCAATAAAATACTGGCAAACAGACTCCAAGAACACATCAAAACAATTACCCACCATCATCAAGTCGGCTTCATGCCAGGGATGCAAGGGTGGTTCAACATACAAAAGCCCATCAATGTAATCCACCATAGAAACAAACTCAAAGAAAAAAACCCACATGATCATCTCACTAGATGCAGAAAAGGCATTGGAGAAAATCCAACATGCCTTCATGATAAAGGTCTTGGAGCAATCAGGAATACAGGGAACATCCCTAAACATAATAAAGGCAATCTACAGCAAGCCAACAGCCAACATCAAATTAAATGGAGAGAAACTCAAAGCAATACCACAAAAATCAGGAACAAGGCAAGGCTGTCCCCTCACCCCATACTTATTCAATATAATACTTGAAGTTCTAGCCAGAGATATAAGAAAACATAAGGAGATTATGGGGATAAAAATTGGAAAGGAAGAAGTTAAGCTTTCCCTATGTACAGTAGCCTCCCTATACACAAATGAAAAAAGGGCAGAGAAAGAAATCAGACAAATATAACCCTTTACAATAGCTACAATTAGGATAAATCACCTTGGTGTAACTCTACCTAAGCAAGTGAAAGACATGTATGATAGGAACTTTAAGTTTCTAAAGAAAGAAATTGAAGAAGATATCAGAAAATGGAAAGGTCTCCCATGCTCATGGATAGGCAGGATTAACATAGTAAAAATGGCAATCTTACCAAAAGCAATCTACAGATTGAATGCAATCTCCATCAAATTACCAATACAATTCCTCACAGATCTAGAAAGAATAATACTCAATTTCATATGGAAAACAAAAAACCCAGGATAGCCAAAAGAATCCTGTACAATAAAACAACATCTGGAGGCATCATGATCCCCAACCTCAAGCTCTACTGTAGAGCTACAGTAATAAAATCAGCTTGGTACTAGCATAAAAACCAACAAGTGGGCCAATGGAATCGAATTGAAGACGCTGACATTATCCCGCACACCTATTAACACATAATTTTTAAGAAAGAAGCCAGAAAGGTACAATGGAAAAAAGGAAGCATCTTCAACAAATGGTGCTGACATAACTGGATGTCAATGTGTAGAAGGCTTCAAATATATCCATATCTGTCACTGTGCACAAAACTTTAGTCCAAGTGGCTCAAAGACCTCAACATAAATCCAGCAACTCTGAACCTGATAGAAGAGAAAGTAGGAAGTAGTCTTGAATGCATTGGCACCGGAGATCACTTTCTAAATATAACACCAGTAGCACAGACACTGAGAGAAACAATCAATCAATGGGACCTGTTGAAACTGATAAGCTTTTGTAGAGCGAAGGACATGGTCAACAAGACAAAGCGACAGCCTACAGAATGGGAAAAGGTCTTCACCAACCCCACATCTGACAGAAGGCTGATATCCAGAATATATAAAGAACTCAAGAAATTAGACATCAAAATGCTCAACAGTCCAATTAAGAAATGGGATATAGAACTAAACAGAGAATTCTCCACAGAGGAATTTCAAATGGCTGAAAGACATTTAGGGAGTTGATCGACATCCCTAATTATCCGGGAAATGCAAATCAAAATGACTGTGATACCACCTTACACCTGTCAGAATGGCTAAGATCAAAAGCACAGAAGACAGCTTATGCTGGAGAGGATGTGGAGCAAGGGGAACTCTCCTCCACTGCTGGTAGGAATGCAAGCTTGTACAGCCACTTTGGAAATCAATATGGAGCTTCCTTAGAAAATTGGGAATTCTTCTCCACCAAGACCCAGATGTTGCACTCTTGGGCATATACCCAAGGAATGCTCAATCATACCACAAGGGCATTTGCTCAGCTATGTTCATAGCAGCATTGTTTGTAATAGCCAGAACCTGGAAACAATCTAGATCCCCTTCAACTGAAGAATGATCAAGAAAATATGGTACATATACACAATGAAGTACTACTCAGCAGAGAAAAACAATGACATCATGAGGTTTGCAGGCAAATGGACAGATCTAGAAAAAATCATCCTGAGTAAGGTAACCCAGACTCAGAAGGACAAACATGTATGTACTCACTCACCGGAGGATACTAGATGTAAAACAAAGGTGACTAGACTGCTACACAACTCCAGAGAGGCTACCTAGAAAACGGGACTCTAGGAAAGACACAGGAAGAACCCAATGACAGAGAAATGGATGAGATCTACATGAACAACCTGGACGACAGTGGGAGTAATGAAGGGCAAGATTGGAGGGAAAGAAAGCTTAGGGGAGCAGGAGATCCCAGCTGGATCAAGAACAGAAAGGGAGAACAAGGAATAACAGACCATGATAAATGATGACCACATGAGAACAGGAATAGGCAGAGTGCTCAAGGGGTCCCCAGAAATCCACAATGATATATCCTCTGTAGACTGCTGGCAATGGTTGAGAGAAACCCTGATCTGACCTATTCTGGTTATCAGTTGGCCAAACACCCTAACTGTTGTGCTGGAACTCTCATCCAGTAACTGATTGAAGTGGATGCAGACATTCTCAGCCAGGCCCCAGGTAGAGCTTGAAGTGTCCAATTGTAAAGAAAGAGGAGGGACTGTAAGAGCATGCATTGTTCAGACCAAGACTGGAAAAAGCACGGGGACAAATAGCCAAAGGAATGGAAGCACATGAATTATGAACCAATGGCTGTGGAGCCCCCAGCTGGATCAGGCCCTCTGGATAATTGTGACAATGGAATGGCTTGAACTGTTTGGGATGCATCCAGGTTGTGGGACCTGGACCTGTCCTTAGTGCATGATCTGGCTGTTTTGAACCTTGGGCTTACACAGGGACATTTTGCTCAGCCTGGAAGGAGGGAACAGGACCTGCTTGTGCAGAATCCACCACGTTTAAATTAATCCCCAGGGGAGTCTTGGCCCTGGAGGAGATGGGAATGGAGGAGAGAGTATGGGGGCAAGGTGGATGTGCGGACAGGAGGGTGGAGGACAGGGGAACTTATTGCTGATGTGTAAAATTAAAACAAAAATATAATAATAATAATAATAATAATAATAATGAAATTAAGGAAAAGAAAAACAAAAAATAATTGGAAGAAATCAAAATAAATAAATCCTTTGAAGAGAGCCCAAAAAACCACAAGAAAATGCAAACAAATGAAGGAAACAGTTCAAAACTTGAAAACTGCACTAGAGGCAATAAAGAAGATATAAACTGAGGAAATTCAGGAAAGGAAAAATCTGAGTAAATGAACAGGAACTACAGAAGCAAGCATAACAAATAGAATACAAGAGATGGAAGAGGTCAGTCAAAGGAATCGTTAAAGCCAACAGTGTCATAATAAAAAAAAATCCAAGCAATCTGAGACACCATGAAAGGACCAAACCTATGAATAGTAGGGATAGAAGAAGGAAAAGAATACCAGCTTGGAGGCACTGAAATTATATTCAACAAAATCATAGAAGATAACTTTCCCAGTCTAAAGAAGGAAATGCCTATGAAGATACAAGAACCTTATAAAACACCAAATAGACTACACCCCAAAAAAGGTCCACTTGCCACATAATAATCAAACCACTAGAAATACAGAATAAAGAAAAATATTAAGAGCTGCAAGGGAAAAAGTTCAAGTAACATATAAAGGCAGACACATCAGAATAACAATCCAACTACTCAAGGGAGACTTTTAAAGCCAGAAGGTCCTGCAAAGACATTATGTAGGCACTAGGAAACCATGGTTACCAGTCCAGACTATTATACCCCACAAAACTCTCAATCACCATAGATGTAGTAAACAAAGTATTCCACAATAATACCAGATTTAAACAATACCTATCCGCAAATCCAGCCCTACAGAAAACACTAAAAGGAAAATCCACTTAAGGAAGTTAGATGCACCCATGAAAACACAGGCAATAGATAATCCCCCACTAACAAATTCCAAAGAAAAGAAACCTACAACACTACCACCAAACAATAACAGGAATTAACAATCACTGATTATTGATATCCCTTAATATCAATGTTCTCATTTTATCTATAAAAAGACACAAATTAACAGAATGGATTCAAAAACAGGCCCCATTCTTCTGCTGCATACAAGAAACACACCTCAAACTCAAAGATAGACACTACTTCAGATTAAAGGGCTTGGGGAAAGTCGTCCCAATCAAATGGACTTAAGACTCAAGCTGGTGTAGCTATCCTAATATCTAAAAAATAGATCAAACTAAAATTAATCAAAAGAGATCAACAAGGACATTACATATTCATCACAGGAAAAATTCATCAACATAAAGTCTTAATTCTGAATATTTATTCCCCAAATACAAGGGCATCCACATATGTAAAAGAAGCATTACTAAACCTTACATTGCATATTAAATCCCACACACTAAAAGTGGGAGACTTCAACACTCCATTCTCACCTATAGTCAGGTCTGCAGACAGAAACTTAACAGAGAAAGAAGGGAACTAACAGATGTTATGACTCAAATGGACTTAATACACATATTCAGAACATTCCACCCCAACACAAGAGAATACACCTTCTTCTCGGCATCCCATGGAACTTGCTCTGAAATTGACCACATGCTGAGTCAAAAAGCAAAACTCAGCAGATACAAAAAAAAAAAAAATGGAATAATCTCCCACATTTTATCAAACCACCATGCCTTAAAGTTAGATTTAAACAACAACAAAAATTACAGAAAGCCTACAATCTCATGGAAACTGAATAATGTTCAACTGAATTTGAACTGAATTTGATCAAGGAAGAAATAAAGAAAGAAATTAAAGACTTCCTAGAATTCAACAAAAATGAATGCAAAACATATCCAAACTTATGGGACACTATGAAAGCAGTACTAAGAGGAAAGTCCATAGTTCTAAATGCCTACATAAAGAAGTCGGAGAAATCTCACACTAGCAACTTAACAGCACACCTGAAATCTCTAGAAGAAAAAGAATCAAAGTCACCCAGGAGGAATAGACACTAGGAAATAATCAAATTGAGGTTGGAATTAGAAAAATATAGAAACAAAGAATCGATGAAACAAAGAATTGGTTCTTTGAGAAAATGAACAAGATAGAGAAAACCATATCCAAACTAACTAAAAGACTGAGAGATACTATCCAAATTAACAAAATCAGAAATAGAAAGGGAGACATAACAACTGACAGTGAGGAAATCCAGAGAATCATTAGGTCATAATTAAAAAACCAGTACTCTTCAAAATTGGAAAATCTAAAAGAAACGGACAATTTTCTGGATAGGTATCATATACCTCAATTAAATCAAGACCAGATAAACAATTTAAATGGACCTATAACTATTATGAAAATAGAAGCAATCATTAAAAGTCTCCCAACCAAAAAAACTACAATGTCAGATGGTTTCAGTACAGAATTCTATGAGAATATCAGAGAGGAGCTAATACTAATACTCCTCCAATTGTTCCCCACAATAGAAACAGAAGGAACATTGTCAAACTCTTTCTATGAAGCTACAGTTATCCTGATACACAAACCACATAAAGATGTAAGAAAGAAAGAAAATTACAGACCAATCTCCCTCATGAACATTGATTCAAAAATAATCAATAAAATACTAGCAAACCAAAACCAAGAATACATAAAAAAAATCATACACCATGACCAAGTTGGCTTCATCCCAGAGATGTAGGGATGGTCCAACAAATGAAAATCTACCAATGTAACCCATCATATAAACAAACTGAAAGAAAAAAAGAAAAACCACATGATTGTCTCATTAGATGCTGAAAAAGCCTTTGTCAAAATCCAAACCCCTTCATGATAGAGGTCCTAGAGATATCAGGAATACATGGAACATGCCTAAACATAATAGAGGCAATTTAAAGTGAGCCAACAGCGAACATCAAATTAAATGGAGAGAAACTCCAAGTAATTCCACTAAAATCAGGAACAAAGTAAGGCTGTCCACTCTCTCCATATCTATTCAACATAGTACTTGAAGATTTAGCTATAGCAATAAGACAACAAAAGGAGATCAAGGGGATACAAATTAGAGAGGTAGAAGTCAAACTTCCACTATTAGTAGACGATATGATAGTATACATAAGTGACACCAAAAATTCTACCAGGGAACTCCTGCAGCTGATAAACTCCTTCAGTAAGGTGGCAGGATACAAGATTAACTAAAAAAAAATCAGTAGCCCTCCTATGTACAAATGATAAACATGCTGAGAAAGAAATCAAGAAACATCACCCTTTACAACAGCCATAAATAATATACCTTGGCATAACTCTGACCAAACAAGTGAAAGACCTATATGACAATAACTTTAAGTCTCTGAAGAAAGAAATCATAAAAGATATCAGAAAATGGAAAAATTTCCCATGAACATGGATAAGTAGGATTAACATAGTAAAAATATCAATCTTACCAAAAGCAATCTACAGATTCAATTCAGTCACCATCAAAATCCCAACACAGTTCTTCACAGACCTGGAAAGAACAATATTCAACTTTTTATAGAAAAAACAAAAAACACAGGATAGCAAAAAACAACACTGTACAATAAAGCAAACTCTGGAGACTTCAATCCCTGAACTCAAGCTCTACTATAGAGCTATAGTAATAAAAACAGCTTGGTATTGTCATAAAGACCAACATGTAAACCAATGGAATTGAATTAAAGATGCTGAGATTAATCTGCACACCTATGAACACCTAATTTTTGAGAAAGAAGCCAAAACTGTACAATGGAAAAAGGAAAGCATCTTCAAGAAGTGTTGCTGGCATAACTGGATATCAGCATGTATAAGATTGCAAATAGATCCATATCTGTCACTGCGCACAAAACTCAAGTCCAAGTGAATCAAAGATCTCAACATAAATCCAGTTACACTGTATTTCATAGGAGAGAAAGTAGGAAGTAGTCTTGAATGCATTGACACAGGCAGTCACTTCCTAAATGGAACACTAGTAGCACAGATACTGAGAGCAACAATTAATAAATGGGACCTCCTGAAACTGAGAAGCTTTTATAGAGCAAAGGACACAGTCAATAAGACAAAATGACAGCCTACAGAATGGGAAGAGGGCTTTCACAACCCCACATCTGACAGAGGGCTGAGCTCCAACATACATAAAGAATTCAAGAAAGTAGACATCAAAATTCTGAACAATCCAATTGAAAAAATGGGCTGCAGAGCTAAACAGAGAATTCTCAACAGCAGAATCTCAAATGGTTGAAAGATGTTAAAGGAATTGCTCAGCATCCTTAGTCATCAGGGAAATGCAAATCAAAACAACTCTGAGATACGATCTTACACCTGTCAGAATGGCAATGATAAAAAACACTAATAATATGTTATGTTGGAGAGGATGTGAAGCAAGGGAAATACTCCTCTACTGATGATGAAAGTATAAACTTGTATAGCCACTTTGGAAATCAGTATGGCAGTTTCTCAGAAAACTGGGAATCAATATACCTCAAGACCTAGCAATACCACTCTTGGGCATATACCCAAGGGATGCTCAATCATACCATAAAAACACATGCTCAACTTTGTTCATAGCAGCATTAATTATAATAGCCAGAACCAGGAAAAAAAACTAGATGCTCCTCACCAGAAGAATGGATAAAGAAAATATGGCACAAGAACCTGCAGCACCCAACTGGACTAAGAGGTGAGTCTTTATCCTCATACCTGAACACCCCAGCCCCAAGGCTTTGGGCCCAGAGGCACAACCATGAGCCCCTACACCCGCACCCATTGCACCTCCAGTTTCAGGCCAATTGGCACGCAGATCTCCTGCACACAGGACAGACTACCACCATCTCAAATCAGACCCTGTAACCTAAGCCCTGCCTCCCCCAAATCCCACACACCCTCTGAGTCTGCAACTGTTCCCTAAGACAGAGCCTGCCAGCACCCAATTGGACCAGTTGGCAGGCAGACCTCAGCAGACAGGTCAGACTACCACCATCTACCACATGCTAAGACTGTAGCTACTTCCTGAGACAGAGCCCACTAGCGCCAGTTATACTAAGGTTGCTCCCTAAGACAAAAAGTCCATCAGCATTGAATAGACCAAGAGCTCACACTGGATTAAGAGTACCAATCAGACCAAGAGATGCTCCCTCAGACACAAACACCCCTTGCACCAAGTGGAGAAAGAGATGGGTAGACACCAGTGCAAAAATATAGTCAACAACATAAAAACCAATAGGGCTCCATCAGAACCTACATCAGCAAGACCTGAACATCCCAACACAGAAGATATCCATAAAATGACTTTAAGAAGATATTAGAGATCCTAAAAGAGGAAATGAAAAAATTCCCTTAAAGAAATTGAGGAAAGGTCAAATAAAAAATGGGAAGAAATCAGTAAATCCTTTAAAGCCAAGAGAAAGCAATTAAACAAGTAAGGGAAACACTTCACGATTTCAAAACTGAAATGGAGTCAATAAAGAAGACACAAACTGAGGTAATGCTGGAAGTGAAAAATCTGAGTAAACCAACAGGAACTACAGATGCAAGTATAACCAACAGAATGCAAGAGATAGAAGAGTAGATCTCTGGTATTGAAGAAATATTTTCATTAATCAAAGAAAACATTAAAGCCAGCAAAGTCATGACCCAAAATGTCCATGAAAAGACCAAACTTAAGAATAATAGGGATAGAAGAAGGAGAAGAATACCAACTCAAAGGCACAGAAAATATATTCAACAAAATCATAGAAGAAAACTCTCCCAACCTAAAGAAGAAAATGTCTACAAAAATACAACAAGGTTACAGACTGGATCCCAGAAAAAATTCCCCTTGCCAAATAATAATCAAACCACTAAACATACAGAATAAAGAAAAAATATTAATGACTGCAAAGGAAAAAGGCCATGTAACATATAAAGGCAGACTCATAAGAATAACTCCTGACTTCTCAATGGAGACTCTAAAAGCCAGAAGGTCCTGGACAGACATTAAGAATGGGTGCCAAACCAGACTATTATATCAGCAAAACTCTCAATCAACACAGACAGAGTAAACAAAATATTCCATGATAAAACCAGATTTAGCAGGGCATTGGTGGCGCACGTGTGTAATCCCAGCACTTGGGAGGCAGAGGTCGGTGGATCTCTGTGAGTTCGAGGCCAGCCTGGTCTACAAAGTGAGTTCCAAGACAGCCTCCAAAGCTACAGAGAAACCCTGTCTTGAAAAAGCAAACAAACAACAACAACAACAACAAAAAGAGATTTAAACAATATTTCTCCACAAATCCAGCCCTACAAGAAGCACTTGAAGGAAAAATCCAAACTAAGGAAGTTAGATACACCCATGAAAACACAGGCAATAGATAGTCCCATACCAACAAATGCCAAAGAAGGGAAACATACAACACTACCACCAAAAAATAGCAGGAACTAATAATAACTGGTCATTAATATCCATCACTATCAATGGTCTCAATTCACCTATAAAAAGACACAGATGAACAGAATGGATATGAAAACAAGATCCATCCATTTGCTGCATACAAGAAACACACCTCAACTTCAAAGACAGACACCACCTCAGAATAAAAGGCTGGGAAAAGACTTTCCAATCAAATGGATTTAATAAGCAAACTGGCATAGCTATCCTAACATCTAATAAAATAGACTTCAAACCAAAATCAATTGAAAGAGATTAGGAAGGACACTACATATTTATCACAGGGAAAATCCAACAAGATGAAGTCTCAATTCTGAATATTTTTGCCCCAAATACAAGGGCACCAACATTCATAAAAGAAGCATTACTAAACCTTAAATTGCACATCAAACCACATACACTAATAGTGGGAGATTTCAACACCCCACTCCCACCAATGTACAGGTCTACCAGACAGAAACTTAACAAGACTGTTTAGTAATTTGTCTACAGAGGCTGAACAGCTACAAAAATTGCTGAGGACAATTTTAAGAGCCATGCCATATTGCCTGCCTGAGTTAAGTTTCTGTTGTCCAGTATTGAGCCACTAACCAGAAAACTTTTGACATGCCGGGACAAGTCTTGAGTCATTAGAAAATAACTTAACATTTCCTTATCTTTCTGCTACAGTGACCATTAGTAACAATGTTTTGTGGTTAGGTTGCTTGGTTGGGTTGCTTGGCAACTCAACAGTGCCCTGATCTTTTCCCAAAGAAAGTTTCCTGGTCTGCTTACTATAAAACCCACCTGAGAAAAATAAACTTTTGCAGCTTGATCAGAATACTGTCTTGTTGTCAATTCTTTGTGTCTCTTGTCCCTTTCATTCGCCATTCCCCCTTCTAGGGTCTCTGCTGAAGATCCCGCTGGTCGGGACAACTGGCGTAGAGGAGTGGTGAACGTCGTCGTCACACACCAGTGCAAACCTGCCTAAGAGTTGGATCACCGTGGAAGACGGCTCCACAAGTGAAGGCCGGTCAGTGATCGCCATAGAAACGCCCGGCCATCAGACAGATCCGGAGGAATTTTAACGTGATGACACAAGGTAAGTTTACCATGGGACAAGCATTTAGTAAACAGGATTTGTTTATTTCAAGACTAACAGTCTCTCAAGAGGAACTAGGGTTAAAAAGAAAGACTTAAAAAAAATTTCTTGACTATATTGGAGATGTCTGTTTTTGGTTTCCCCAAGAAGGAACCATAGATGAAAAATGCTGGAGACAGGTTGGTGACTGTTTAAATGATTTTTACCAGACCTTTGGTCCTGAAAAGGTCCCTGTTCAAACCTTTTCCTACTGGAATTTAATTAATGATGTCTTAAAAACTTATAATCATTCCCCTGATGTTCAAAAATTAATTAAAGAGGGAGAAAAAGCCTTAAGAGTCATCCCGTCCACCCTCTGTCTGTCATTCTGTCAGTATTAATATTCCTGAACCACCCATGTCTAAAATTGTTCTGGCTGCCCTGTCAACCCCCAAGAACAACCATCCTCCTCCCCGCTTTCCCTCACAGGATGTATACCCTTCCCTCAGAAATTCTGATGATGATTTAACTATAATCCTGATTGGCCCCCCTCCTCAAACATGCCCATACCCCCACTAAACTTTCTCCTTTTAAACACCCTCCCTACCAGTTTCTACCACAGGGTCTGATGGCCTCTGCATCATCCTTTTGTGCTCCCGTTATTGAGGATGAGGAAACCTGTGCCCTCTTACAAAGAGCCAAGAGCCTTCTCCTCACGGAGGTTTCTTCCCTCAAAGAGGTCCTCCAACAAAAGAGTGAACATCTTCAACTCATAAAAGAACTCCACGCTGTTGACAAAGAATTAACTACATTAGCCTCAAAATCCCAAAAAGACCTTAAAAATAGCCCAGGGAATACTAAAAACAACCCAAAAAAGGTACCCACAAAAACAATTCTATAAAGGGCTCCTCCTGCTAAAGGTCCTCACTATCTTTATGCCTTCCCAGTAACTCGTAGCCAGACTGCTAAGGAAGAGCCTGACTCAGCTGCAGGAGTTACAAGCTCATCATCCCCTGATACTGAGGGTGAAGAAGCATCCGAACACTCAGATAATGAAGGTAGCAAATCTGAGGGCTCCTACTCTGAGGATGAAGCCCTTGATACTTCCCCAAAATATAAACACCTCAGTCTTAAATATCTTGAAAAACTTAAGGTAGCAGTTGCCAGTTATGGTCCTACAGCTCCCTTTACTTTGGCCCTTTTAGAAAATGTGAGTGACCATTGGCTTATACCTAATGATTGGTATTTCCTGGCTAGAGCAACACTTTCAGGTGGAGATTATGTTTTATGGAAAACTGATTTTACTGAAAATTGTAGGAGATGGCTCAACGCAACACAAAAATATCATCCTCCAAAAGATGGACTCTTAAAAAGCTCCTGGGTAACAGCCCCTTTGAGAAAAATGAAACTCAAGCCCGCTTTGCTGCAGGCTTATTAATACAAATTCAAAATGACGGTCTAAAAGCTTGGAAACATTTGCCCCCTAAAGGGTCGGCTGCCACCTCCCTGGCAAAGATTCAGCAGGGGCCTGATGAGCCTTATACTGACTTTTGTCAGCCGCCTAAATGACGCTGCTGAGCGGCTTCTTGGCAATGACGAAAATGAAAGTGCTTTTGTAAAACATCTAGCATTTGAAAACGCCAATCCTGCCTGTCAGGCTGCGCCATTCATCCTCATTGCGCTAAATCTGAACTTTCTCATTATGTCAGGCTATGCTCAGGAATTGGCTCTGCCCATGCCATGGGGCTCGCCATCGGAGCTGCCCTCCATGCAGCCAACAAAGACCCTAAAACCTGCTTTAACTGCAAACTGCCTGGGCATTTTTCCCGAGAATGCACTGTGGCTCATGGAGCTTCCAAAGAGTGCCCTTCCCCCACTTCTCTCTGCGGGTGCTGAGGCAGGGGCAAACACTGGGCTTCAGAACGCAGATCCAAAACAAATGCACAGGGTCAACCTTTACCTCCTAAACAACAGGGAAACTTCCAGAGGGGCCAGTCCCTGGCCCCCACCCAGAGGACAACCCCAGGGGCTATCAGGTTTGTCCCCCCTGCCCAGACTCAGCCACTCCCCAACCCCACCAATCCATTTCAGATCTCTGGAGAGCAACTGCAGGGAGTGCAGGACTGGACCTCTCTTCCACCACCCAGTCAGTACCCTGAAACAGGCCCTCAGCTACTAAATACCAGAGTCTATGGTCCCTTACCTCCTGATACCTTTGGCCTAATCATTGGAAGAGCTAGCACCACCCTTCAAGGTATTCAAGTTTTCCCAGGGATTATTGATAATGACTTTACTGGAGAATTTAAGATTCTTGCCTCTACAAGTACAGGCATGATTATTATCCACCTAGGCACCCGCATGGCCCAACTCTTATTGCTTCCTCTCCAACATTCAAACCTTAAGTATAAAAAATTTGCCCGCTGCGAGGATGGTCCCATTTCCTCTGATGTTTATTGGTTTCAACAAATTTCCCAATCCCGCCCCCTCTTAACTCTCAAGCTTAATGGCAAAACCTTTCAAGGAATTTTGGACACAGGAGCTGATACCACTGTTATATCCCACAGAGATTGGCCCACTTCGTGGCCTCTTACCACATCCCATACCCATCTTAAAGGCATTGGCCAGACTTCAAGCCCTCAACTGAGTTCACAAGTCCTTAGATAGACTGATGAAGAAGGAAAATCTGGTACTGTTACACCTTTTGTTGTCCCTGGCCTACCTGTTAATCTCTGGGGTCGAGATATTCTTACCTAAATGAATGTCATTATGTGCAGTCCCAATGAAATTGTCACCAATCAGATGCTTAAACAAGGTTTCCTTCCTGGCAAGGGCTTAGGAAAAAATTCTCAGGGCATTAAAACACCTATCCCAATATCTGTTAAAAATGACAGGGCTGGATTAGGGTCTTCCCAAAATTTATCCTAATGGCCATTAACATTCCTGTACCCCATGCAGATAAAATTACCTGGAATACAAATGATCCTGTTTGGGTTGATCAATGGCCTTTAACAAAAGAAAAGGTTGTGGCTGCTACAGAGTTAGTACAGGAACAACTTGCCGCAGGTCATATTGAACCAACAAACTCCCCATGGAATACACCTATTTTTGTTATTAAAAAGAAATCAGGAAAATGGAGATTATTACAAGATCTTAGGGCCATAAATAAGGTCATGGCTCCTATAGGTGCCCTGCAGCCTGGATTGCCCTCTCTGGTGACAATTCCTTCTGGGTACCAGAAAATTGTTATTGATCTCAAAGATTGTTTTTTTACTAATCCCCTACGCCCTGAGGATAAATCACATTTTGCCTTTAGTGTTCCCCAAATTAATTTCCAGGGACCAATGCCACATTTCCAATGGAGGGTCCTGCCCCAAGGAATGGCAAATAGTCCCACTCTATGCCAAAAATTTGTGGCTCAAGCAATAGATCCATCCATCAGAGTAAAGTGGGCTTCCATCTATATTCTTCATTATATGGATGATATTCTTTTGGCAGGGCAACATCAAGACCCACTCTTCCAGTGCTATCAGGAGCTAACCTATAGCCTTTCAAAAAGGGGACTTCAAATTGCCCCTGACAAAGTCCAATTAGCAGATCCCTATCTTTACCTGGGTTTTGAGCTTTATCAACGAGTCTTAACCCCAAAGATTCAATTACGAACTTCCCATCTTCAAACCTTAAATGATTTCCAAAAATTATTAAGTGACATTCAATGGCTCAGACCTTACTTAAAACTTACCACTGATGAATTGGTCCCCCTTAATGATATTCTAAAAGGAGACTCAAACCCTTCTTCTGCCAGAAAGCTTACGCCTGAGGCCCAGGCCTCTCTGGCTCTAGTCAATAAAGCTATTCAAAACCAAACTGTTTTCCAGATATCCTATTCTGACCCCCTGTTATACATTGCTTTTGCAACTTTCCATGTCCCCACAGGAGTCTTCTGGCAAGAAATAACCATCAGAGAAGAAAAAAGAGGGAATTCCTTACTCTGGGTCCACCTACCCACCTCTCCATCAAAGATGCTGGCCACTTATCCATCTTTAATGGCCAAACTAATTATTAAGGGCAGAGAAACAAGTCACCAATACTTTGGAAAAGATCCTGACTCCATAGTCATCCCCTATACATGAGAACAATTAGATTGACTGCTTCAAACAAATGATGAATGGCCCATTCCCTGCTCCTCCTTTCTTGGTACTATCGATAACCATTATCCTAGTGATTCCTTGTTACAGTTTGCCAGAATTCATCCCTTTGTTTTCCCCAAATTAACTGCCTCACAACCTATAAGGGAGGCTACCCTGATATTGACAGATGGCTCAGCCAATGGGATTGCTGCCTATGTGTGGATGGGAAGGCTTCCTCCTGCCTCTCCCCATATTCCTCAGCACAGCTTGTTGAATTTTATGCAGTCATTCAAGTTTTTCAATTATTTCATTCTCAACCCTTTAATTTGTATATTGATAGTGCTTATGTTGCCCATTCTGTTCCCTTATTGGAAACTGTTCCCTTTATTAAGCCTTCTACCAATGCAGCTCTACTTTTTCTTCTGCTGTGCTCCTTGATTATGGCTAGACAGTGCCCCTTTTTTATTGGCCATCTATGGGCCCATTTAAAATTGCCTGGTCCTCTATCTGAAGGAAATGCCTTGGCTGATGCAGCCACACAATTAGTTCTTCCTGTTCTTGCAGGATCCAATTCCCAGGCTGCCCAAGCACACTCTCTTCACCATTTAAATGCTCATTCCCTTCGTTTGTTGTTTAAGCTTACCTGAGAACAGGCCCAAGAAATTGTTAAAAATTGCACTGACTGTGCTGTCTCCCTCCCAGTTCAACATCTGGGAGTTAACCCCCGGGGCTTGGTTCCCAATGAAATTTGGCAAATGGATGTTACTCATTTAATTAAATTTGGCAAACTTAGATACATACATGTTACAGTTGATACCTTTAGTGGTTTTATATTTGCCTCTCTCCAGGCCAGAGAGGCCTCCAAAAATGTTATTTCCCATATTTTACAATGCTTTCCCATCCTAGGAAAGCCTAAAGTTATAAAAACTGATAACGGCCCAGGATATACTGGAAAAAATTTTCAATCTTTTTGCCAACAACTTCAGATTAAGCATGTCACTGGCATTCCTTACAACCCCCAGGGCCAGGGCATTGTTGAACATGCTCATCAGACACTAAAATCCATGCCTCATAAACTAAAGAAGGGAAACCTGTATGATACACAAGGCAACCCCCCAAATCTTTTACATCATGCCCTTTTTGTCCTTAATTTCCTTACCTTGGACAAGAATAAAGGATCTGCAGTGGATCGCTTTTTGCATCCACAAACTCAAAGCCACCAAGCATTGGTCATGTGGCGAGACCCTTTAACTGCCCAGTGGAAAGGGCCCAACACAGTCCTGATTTGGGGTCGAGGGTCAGCACGCATCTATGACCAAACAGAGGGAGGCCCTCATTGGCTCCCTGAGAGATTAGTTAAACAAGTCAACTCTACCCATCACCCAGGGAAAAAGATAGCCCCTGAGGTTGTTTCCCTTTCCTTCTCCTTCTTTAAAGATGCTGATGAAGAAAGAACTGGGAGAATTTCCCTGGATATTCTGGATCTTGCTGCTGCCTGTACCCTCTTATCAGGACCAGAAACCAGTTGACACATCCCCATTTGCATGGCGCTTTTATTTAATTGAAAATTATACTAATTATGCTAAAACACAGACCTTTGGCTACCTATTAGCTACCACTGATTGCGCCTTGTAAGGATGTCAGAATCCCATTCTACTCAACTTTACTGATTTCCATAATTTCCCCGGCAAAGTGGCTCCTGCTATCTGTTTTTTTTTTTTTTTTTTTTTTTTTGCATGATCAGACTGTTCGCAATTGTAAAACTTATTTGAAGGAGAAAAGCATAGGATGCCCCTATTCTTACTGCAAAACTCATGATGCCATTCCTCCTGATAAGGGACAAGTAATTGGGAGAGAATGGAATGGCCCTAAATTTTATAAGACATCTACAGGATATTCCCTAGTGGTTTGGGACCCATGGGACTCACAATGGACTAGTCCAGTAGAAGGAGCCATGTATACAGCCCGAACAGCCACATGGCCTAGCTCCAGACTTTACATTTACAAGTACAATCTATGGTCCATCATAATATCCTTATACAAGAAAAAATTTAATGACACAACTATCATCCCCCTCCTCTCCATTTTCTTGGCTTTCCCTCCTCCGAGAAGGCCTTATGTTTGCCAATGTTACTGGCATTGGGAATCTCTCATTGTGCTTCCTGTGTGCAGCCTTGGGACATCCTCCTCTGATAGCAGTACCCCTGCCTCAGGCCTTTAATTGTACCACCACTGATAATTCCCATGGCTTCCACCCCATCCCTGAAGTACCCTTGTTTCTTGACCCAGTCCGCTCAAAGTTTGATTTTTGCTTTTCTAGTGTTTCCCTTCCCTTTTGCAACCAGACCATATTGCCCAATCATCCTTTTGCCCCCGCCCCCTTGGATTGTTCTTTTGGTGCAATGGCACTCTATCAAAAAATTTGACCATCCCTATCCCACAGGACATGCTCTGCCTCCCTGTCACTCTGGACCCACAACTAATGCTCAGGACCCCTGCGGAGTTCTTGGGATGGGACACCCCCCAGCCCAAGCAAAAAAGAGATGTTTTCTTGCCCCTTGTGACCAGAACTTCCCTTGCCACCTCTCTGGTCTCTGTAGGCTTGGCGGGAGGAGTTCTGGGTCATTCCCTCATAACAACAGCTCACCTATCCAAGCAACTTCAGGTAGCAATTGAGGCTTCTGCAGCATCCTTATCCTCCCTCCAGAGGAAGTTCACCTCTCTTGCACAGGTTGCCCTACAAAACCGATGGGCCTTGGACCTACTGACAGCAGAAAAGGGTGGGACATGCCTTTTTCTAAGGGAAGAATGTTGTTATTATATTAATGAGTCTGGAATGGTAGAAACCCAGATAAATGAGCTACATAAACTTAGCCTAGAGCTACATAAGCAGCAATTCTCTGCTGCAGCTGATGACTGGTGGAGATCATCCATGTTCTCCCTCTTGATGCCTCTTGCAGGACCACTGGTCAGCATTTTGTTATTTGTAACTTTGGGTCCCTTTATAATTGGCAGGATAATCCAATTCTTCAAAAAACAAATAGACTCCCTGGCATCAAAACCTATACAGGTTCATCATCATCAGCTCGTAATGCTGGATCGAGGATGTGATCCCTATGGTATTTCTCAGTCCTCTTCTCCTTTAGGAGCAGAATAAAGTCCAAACCTATGCTTATTGGCATCAGCCAGTATGGACACAGCTGGGTGCAAGGCCAAGCACTGCAGGGGAAGGCTGATTTAATAGCCCTTGGTTTGGATTCCCTGAGAAACAATCCTGACTTGCATAGAGGTTGGTATCTAGAGGCACCAAAATGCCTAAGCCTTCTCCTCCCCAAAAGGTACCCTTTTTCTCAAGCCTGAAGTGGTTCCAGCAGGAGTCACTTCAATATCTCCCCCAGCTGGTTAAGGTCCACCACCATTCAGGTGGGCACACTCCCTCATAAAATAAAATAAAGGGAGGAGATGCCGATGACAATTTTAAGAGTCATGCCATATTGCCTGCCTGAGTTAAGTTTCTGTTGTCCAGTATTGAGCCACTAATCAGAAAACTTTTGACATGCCTGGACAAGTCTTGAATTATTAGAAAATAACTTAACATTTCCTTATCTTTCTGCTACAGTGACCATTAGTAACAATGTTTTGTGGTTAGGTTGCTTGGTTGGGTTGCTTGGCAATTCAACAGTGCCCTGATCTTTTCCCAAAGAAAGTTTCCTGGTCTGCTTACTATAAAACCCACCTGAGAAAAATAAACTTTTGCAGCTTGATCAGAATACTGTCTTGCTGTCAATTCTTTGTGTCTCTTGTCCCTTTCATTCGCCATTCCCCCTTCTCGGGTCTCTGCTGAAGATCCCACTGGTTGGGACAAAAAATAAATAAACAAATTAATGAATTAATTAAAAACCAGTAACTTCCCATATTTGGTCTTCTGCTATTAAATGTCTCAAAATTTCAAAAGATGCAGTAATATGAAATTAAACTGGGGCAAAAATTTAGTTGCTGCGTGCCATGAATTGATGTGAAGAAACCTCACTTAGCTAGTGAGAAAATCTGGTGAACCATCTGGCTTTGTCAGAGCTGTACTATCAACGTGATTTTATTATTCACTTACACACAGGAAACTTCTGAATTTACCCTACATTTTATCAAGGAGAACCTTGAGATGAATGTTATCAGCTTGCACTGATAAGGAAAGGAGACATATAATTCAAAACTTGGTGCAATAATTATCTGAATTAATTTTAAACTTAAAATAGGAATTAAAGCTAACCAATAACACAAAGATCACTTTTTTGATTTTCTTCCTCTCTCATTTTACCCACAGGTCCTTTGTGTATATATTATGACTTCCAATTTAGTATTTCTATGGGATTCCTGACTGTACTTTGTCAGTGAGAGTATCATATGCCTTCCTGTTATTTCTATGTATTTGGTTCTGGTTTTAAAGGAATCAACCTTTTAATCAACAGTTAGTTTGACCTTTAGCACATTTGACTTATGAAGAGAGGTTTGGTTTATTCACTCTAAGAATGGAGATTTTTATAGCAACTGCTTATTACATGAATTTTTAAATGTAACAATGAGAAATTGTTCACAACAAACAACACACTGCTTCTCATATTTTGTTAACTGATGATCATCTCAATATTGTCATAGAGAGGAAAAACGGGATTTATTTTAAGCAAAAATGGCATAAATGTCAGTCAATCGTAACTAGCATATCTTTTCATTAGGAATATACGTCATTCTTTGATTGTGTTTTCTCCTCCCCCAACTCCTCCCATATCCTCCCCACCTCCTTACCTACTCTCTTTCTCTCTCTCTCTCTCTCTCTCTCTCTCTCTCTCTCAAGTAAAAACACAATGGAATTTGATTCAGCTGTAAGAAAACATGGAATTTGCAGTAAAGTGATGAACCTGAATCTGGAAGGTATTATAGTAACTGTGACAACCCAGAAGCAGAAAGACAAATACTCATGTTTTCTCTCATATGCAGGCCCTAGCTTTAACTTAGATGTGTATGCCATGAATTGGCTACCCTTGTTGTTTGTGATATTATGATGGGACCTAAAGTTGATCAGTGAGCCAGGCTCAGGCTCAGGGGAATCAAACTCCATCATCATTCTCAGTTGAAGATGTCTACATCCGGAAACCATAGGCAGTCCTACATTTCCTTACACAGTTGACTGGCTGGGTCTGGCCTCCTGCCACTTTCACAATTTAGTTTGTCACATCCAGCCCTCATGTTCTCTACAACTGCTTCCTGTTCAGTCTCCTACCCTGAATCTATAGCAGATTAAATGCAGGCTCCCTGACTTTGTATCCCTGTTCTCAGGTTCCTATGGGAGCTGAGTTTTTAAAAGAAAATAGGTTTTCCCTTTGATACAGGGCCAACTTGGTGCCCTGTGAGGCCCACAGATTAGCAAAAAGAGATCCCTGTCCACCTCCAAATGTTCATGGGAGGAATCTCTGTCACTACACATGCAACCCATGAGTCCCCTCACCCACTAGGCCTGGATAGTAAACAAGTAGATGCACAATTTCTCTCCTGAGACCCTCGGACAGCAGACCCACGGGAGGGCAAATGTTCAAGTGCCTCATATTGCATATATTCTGACATCCTCAGAGCCTAGAAGGGGCTAGAAAAAATACAATCTGTGCTGCGTTGATCAACATCTAGAATTGAGTGATCCAGCAGCCTGGACACTCTGATGTCTGCTCCAGCATCAAGGGAATCCACCCACAATGGGTCTCTGCTTTTCAAACTTGCACCATCAATTTAAACTGGAGCATCCCTTGTCCCCTTTGTGTGACAGCCTGTGCTACCTTCCACACAAAGTTTTTCAAGCATGTTTCAAAGTCACAGTCAATGCTCTGTGCCCATGCTGTCTCTCATGGTACCCACATTCTGACCCAGCAAGATAAGACACTACTGAATCATAGAGATGCAAGAATGCAGGGTCCTTTGATCTCTCAGGGGGAAAAGTCAGATGCTAAGAGCCTTCTTAAGATGACTCCCAAATATGTCACTGTGTGAATGAGCTCTAAGATACAGAAAGGGAGCCTGCTCTCCAGTGCACCAGTTCCCTATGTGGATCCCAGGTCCCCTATGTGCTTACAATATAAATGTGCACAGTGCAAGATTCTGCACCAGTGGGAACACTGAGATGATGTTTCTCTTTTCACCCATAGCCCCACTGACAAGCTTGTTACTATTACACTGCCCCTCCTCCTGTGCAGCAGAGTGACTGCTCTTAATGCTCTGGTTTTCTCCTTTAATCCTAAAATGTAGTGTTTCTGCATCTCACCTGGTCACAACTCTCTATTGTAGTTCTCACTGTCTTCCATGGAACCTTGGTTGGTGATGTGGCTGCACATGTTCTTAGCATCAATCTAGTAGCGATACAGGAGAGTACTGGATATCTCTGCTATCTTCCAGACCACTAATGATCCAGTTTATAGAAAAATGTTGGAAATCATAGAAAACATTTAGATTTAAAATGATTGTTTATTTTGTAACAGGAAAATATATTTATTACAATATACATCAAAATCCTGGTCTCATTCTCCCCCTAACAATACAAGAAAAGTAATATCTGGGTAGAATTTTCAATTTTTTTTATTTGGATAGACTATAAGTAAGCTTATGCCGTGGAAAACTGGAACACTTTCCATGAAAAAGGAGCACCTGGGAAGTTGGACAGTGTGATGGACAATGTATGAGAATATTTAATGGGTCAAGAGACTAGAAGGAGCAAGTTGGGGAGACAAAGAGGCCTGAGGAATAATGGCAGTGTGCACTCATGATAAATCTTCTTGTCTCAACTTATAGCAACCAGACACAAGAGGCAGCATACAACCAATGGTCAAGATGACTTGGCCAATGAATGTTTTTAGAAACTGGTCATTCAACTCACTGGCTAGGTAATAAATCAAAAACCAAGGAGCAACAGTAGTAAAAATGTGCACAAGCAGAGAGTCCTATAGTATGACTACATGCCATCAAAACTGATCAGTCACCCAAAGATGCACAGTATCTCCAACATCCTTTTTTTTTTTAAAGTGCTGATCATGAGTCCTTGATAGTATAATTTCCAAGATTATTTGAATCTGTTGTAAATTGGCAAGTTTGTGGCATTGGTTCAGTTTCACCCTAGAATAGATGGTGAACAAGATTTATCTTTGGAGATCTGCCCATCATCATGCTTCCTTTATGGTCCTTCATGTTAACTATGGTAGATCATGTGTTAATCCTCCATAGTGGTATCTGAGCTTTGGAGACATCAGATCAATAGGTGTGTATTGGACTAATTCTCTTTACAGGAATAATAAGCATTGATATGAATGCAGATGGAGGATGACAGAAATCACCTCAGAATTGGACAGAATCAGGATGCAGAAAGGAATGAGGACATAAGAAGCTATTGTCAATCATGGAGTCACCAGAGAATCACTGATGTGTGAAATTCCTAACCCCATTCCTAGACTAGACTCTGAGGTCAACATAATCTCAAATTCTTAGAATAAAGTAAGAAATGCAATAGCTGAGATAAAAGCTATATTCATATATTTGCAATTTGGCTTGAGAATGGCTGTTAATAGAAAGAAATGGTTCTGTTTCCACCCTAGTGTGTGGACCATGTTTGTACATCCAATACTTGGGAAGCTGAGGCAGAAAGATTTCTATGAGTTCTATGACAGCTTGAACTACATCATAAAGTATAAATCAGTTTGTGCTACAGTGAGACTCTGTCTTTAAAGAGAAAGGGTTGGGAAGTGAGATAGAGACATAGAGGAAACCCACTTCTGAGAGCCCTGATGAGAGAACAGAATCTGATTCTGTCATTTCTCCAGATAGCAAGGCAAAAAGATTTGTAAGACAAATAATTCTGTGGCCTCTAATGGTCATTGTGTGTACCAGTTTCTATAATTTCCACCTCCTGCATAGGCTTTGGTGAAAGGGATCTTGTGGGAACATTGTCTTCCATTCTTTAATCTTGACTGTCTGCATGGCTCAATTCATGCTCACTGTACCAAGAAAGAACACAATGGTATGTCTAATCAACTACCAGAGTTCTCTGGAGTGCATTTGACTCTGTGACCCTCATTGATTTCCTTGGGATCATTCTATTTTCTGAAGAGGGTTGATACACATATTTCTTCTAGAGGTTATACGTAGCCTAAAGCAGTGAGATATTAGTTTTATGTGGTATCCACAAAGTTTTTGAAATTAGGATTACCTTTTTGCTCAATATATTGGGTGCTGATCAAGCACCCAATGATTCACAGTATCTCCAACATCCTTTTTAAAAGTACTGATCATGTGTCCTTGATTGTATAATTTCCAAGATTACTTGAATCTGTTGTAAGTTGGCAAGTTTGTGGCATTGGATCAGTTTCGCCCTAGAATAGATGGTGATCAAGATTTTGCTTTTGAGATCTGATTGTCACCATGCTTCCTTTGTGGTCCTTCACGTTAAATATGGTAGATCACATGTTAATCATCCACAGTGGTATCTGAGCTTTGGGGACATCAGATCAATAGGTGTGTATTGGACTATCTAATTCTCTAATCCAGCAGTCTGGATGTGAGAAAGAAACATGTCTTTGAGAAGTGTTGAAAGTATTGAAGGGTATGCTAAATTATCATCTGAGGTTAAGCATTGGTGTATTTTGAAGCAGGGCTTTCATTCTTCCATGCTGTTAGGCCTATGGCTTCAAAGTGAAATTATGAAGAAAACAATCCAATGTATATAAAGGGAAGTCCCATGCCTGGCTATTTGATATCTCTTTCATTTTTTATTCTCCTGGATCCTTCTGAAATCTTATCTGCCACTGAAAATGTCAGACAATGAACTTTCTCCTCCCTGAACAATGATTTAACAGGGAAGTGAAGAATAAGAAACTCCTGTTCAACCTGAGGGGACTGTCTTGTTCTTGGACACTTAGCTCAGGTTCTGGAAGTGTAAGGGATGTTCTGTGCTCTCCATTCTACATGTAGTCACTGTAGTGAACCACAAGGTAATCCTGGGGCTGGTGGCTCTATGTAGAGTGAATAGTGTAGTTGGAGAGCTAAATATAAGATAGGATATCTTCTTTAATATTGTAACTGTAATTCTTGCTTGATAATTGTTTTGTTATATGTAATTGTACTATGTAAAAGTTAAAACCTTCCTTTAAAAAAAAAAAAAAGAAAAGGGGAAGTGCTGTGGATATCGATCTATGTAAATAAAGTTCTGATTGGCCAGTGGCCAGGCAGGAAGTATAGGTGGGACAAGAAAGAAGAGAATTCTGGGAAGTAGAAGGCTGGAGAGAGACACCGCCAGCCACCACCAGGAAAAGCAACATGTAAAGACACTGGTAAGCCACAAGCCATGTGGCAAAGTATAGACTAACAGAAATGGGTTAATTTAAGATAGAAGAAGCAGATAACAAGAAGCCTGCCACAGCCATACAGTTTCTAAACAATGTAAGTTTCTGTGTGCTTTCTTGGTTGGGTCTGAGCGACTGTGAGACTGGCAGGTAAGAGAGATTTGTCCTGACTGGGCCAGACAGGAAAACTCTAACTACAGGATAGTACTCCGGCCTGCCAGTCTGTTGATACCTTGTCACTTGCAGGTGAGAAATTCATAACCCTCTGCTTCCTCTTCTTTGTCTGTAGCTTGGATTGTGTCTCTAAGGTAAAATTGTTTAGTGTCCACTCCCATTGGAGTGTGACAGTGACAATAATGTTTCCTTTCTCCTTTGAATACAGTCTCATTTTTCTTATAGCCTTCCCTCTGTGTAGATATTGTAATTGTAATGCCTATAGATACAAAATCTGGCTGGGCAGTGGTGACACACACCTTTAAGCCCAGCACTTGGGAGGCAGAGCCAGGTGGATCTCTGTGAGTTTGAGGACAGCCTGGTCTACAGACTGAGATTAAGGACAGGTACCAAAGCTACACAGAGAAACCCTGTCTGGAAAAAAAAAACAAAAACAAAAAGAAGGAGGATGAGGAAGAGGAGGAGGAGGAGGAGAGGGAAGAGGAGGAGGAAGAGAAGTAGTAGTAGTAGTAGTAGTAGTAGTAGTAGTAGTAGTAGTAGAAGAAGAAGTAGAAGAAGAAGAAGAAGAAGAAGAAGAAGAAGAAGAAGAAGAAGAAGAAGAAGAAGAAGAAGAAGAGGAAGAAGTAGAAGGAGAAGAAACAATTTTTTTGTGCATGGACTTGTATGATCCATTGTCTTGATTAGACCACAAAACTGTAAGTGTATTCATTGATCCAGTGAAAGTTGTTGGAGTTCCCCTTGTTCAGAAGACAACCTACCTTCCCTTTAAAAATGCAAATGAGGACCATGTTTGAGGCTATGGCCCTCCCTCCGTAATGATCTTTGTTATGCAATTCTTTTTTATTTTGTTGTGTATATGTGTGGGTTTGCCTGCATATATGATTCTGTACCACATGCTAACCTGGTGCTAAAGAGGCCAGAGAAGGCATGAGATACTAAGGAACTGAAGTTACAGATCATTATGAGCTGACAAGTGGGTTCTGGGAACTGAACCTGGTTCCTATAAAAGAGCAGTGAGTGCCTTAAGCACTAAGCCATATCCCCTGCACAGATCTGATAATTCTAATAAGAGGATATTGAGTTGATAGGAGATATTTCCCACCATTTTATTCAGATCTCTTTATGAGTCTCCACAGCCAAAACTATCTCTTCAGGGTGCAAAGGGTCTAAATCGCTGGGTCTAAACATGCCACTCCTCACACTCTGTCCTCCTCCACTATTCTAATGCCGATCTAACTTTGATCTCAGCTCAGACTCCAATGTCCTGTAAACCTACTCCTGGTCTACATGGCTCCTCTCTATGCTTCCCATGTTGCTGCTGTGCCCATCTCTGAACATCTGCCACAGTGCATTTTAATCACCTCACATTCCAAGGTACTTGGTCCTTGACAGAAGACTTGATATGGATCTTCACCTGCCTGGTGCTTACCACAGAAACTGGAGCCCATCAAGAAGAGTACAGCATGTGTTTTGTGCCTGTCTGCATGAAAGGTGTGGGAGCCCACAACTGACTCAGTTTCCCAGTTTGAATCTGACATCTATTCTGAGTTAATAGAGTTCAGGCTTGTTTGCTCCAAGGCTGTAAGAAAGTTCTGATTAGCCTGCAGAGTCTCCTTGAAGGGCTGTGAGAAAGTCCTGATTAACCCACAAGAAGGAACACACGATATAGCTAGATGCAAGCTGCTGATGCCAGCCAGAGGTATATTGAGATAGAAAAAGAAACTGACTGCTTCTGGACATAAGGCAGGATAGATAGTGGTTGAATGTCTGTGCTGTGCATTGGTCTACTTCTGTCCTTCACAACTGTATATAAGCTGGCTGTGAAATAAACTCAAGGCTGTGTGTCACTGACCGGCAGACCTCTCAACTCTTTTCTATTTTCTTCATTATCTCTTCAATCTGCACACCTCTACCCAGGTACCCAGCTGACTGTCGGGAGGCCCCAACTGAAAGAGATTGGCTACTGTATGTAACCCTCAAAACTGTTCTCAGTCTGTGGGTCAAGACCTCTTTGGTGTCGTGTATTAGATACCCTACATCAGATATTTACAGTGTGATTCATAACAGTAGCAAAATTACAGCTATGAAGAATTATTGAAAATAAGTCTATGGTTGGGAGTGTGCACAACATGAGAAACTGTATTCAAGGGTCCCAGCATTAGGAAGGTTGAGAAGGACTGTTCTATAACCTCAAGCTCACCACCAGGAGTATAAAACTTCTGGGAGAAGGTATCTTGCTAAATACAGTTAGAATGCATCGCAGGACTGCCAGTGTAGGACTGGTACTTCCTATGGAAGAAATAGTCTCCATTTAATATATTCTTGGTTAATCAAACTTGGATCTCGAGCTAACACAGTGACAACTTGTTTCTGCTTTTCTCTTCCAGTGGCTGATGTCCAGCATGACTCCACATGAAGAGCTGTGAATATAATGAGGCTTTCTTGTGGTGACTGTAGAGAGTGCTGACAACCTGCTGTAATTTGGGGACTTTTGCAAAGATCTCAAGTCACCAGTTATAATGTCTTAGATTGCGGTACATTTAGATTGTCTACTTGCTTCCCTCGAATTTCATGCTTGATCCCTTTGCTTGTTTTAGTTCTATTCTCTACTAAAGGCTTCTCCAAGCATCAAACATGCAGGAGTCACAGAACCCAAGGTCTAAAGTTCTTTGGTATCGATCTTAAAGATGACACAGTCCACTTCTAATCCTTGGTATTTTGCCTAAAATTAGCATGAATAGAGCTGAGTCTTGAATTTAATCAGTGCTTTTATAACTTGAAAAAGAGATGTCATCATGGATTTAAGTGCCCTAAGTACCTTACACTATGAGGAGGAAGGGACAGCTAACGAACAGACAGCAAACAATTCATTGTACACTTCTTTTCTTGTTTTGTTTGTTTTTTTTCTTTTTCAAGACAGGGTTTGTCTGTGTAGCTTTGTGCCTTTCCTGGAACTCGCTTTGGAGACCAGGCTGGCCTCGAACTTGCAGAGATCTGCCTATCTCTGCCTCTCGAGTGCTGGGATTAAAGGTGTATGCCACCACTGCCCGGAGCATCGTACACTTCTGTTCCCAGGCATACAGAGTACACTGTGATCTCCTAAGGAGATGAGAAGTACAGAGAAGATATTAAAGAAACCGTGTATGTACAGTCCTATGTACCAGAGAAGAACACACATTCTTCTGATGTTGGATGAAGCATCATCTGTTAGGTCCATTTACAATATCTTGTTTTCAGTAATGTGGATTGAACTTGGGCCTTGTGAGTGCTAGGAGACTGCTTCACTGCTGAGCTGTGTCTGCTACCTTCTTCTAACTTTTTCTTTTCTTTTCTTTTCTTTTTCTTTTTTTTAATTTTTGGAGACAGGGTTTCTCTGTGTAGTCTTGGTTCTTTAACCTTTTATTTTTAGATAGTTTCACTTAGTGTCCCAGGTAGGCATTGAGCTCTCTCTGTAGCCCAGGCAGGTTTTGAACTTTCAGTTCTCTTGCCTGGTCCTCCCATGTAGTAACATTGCAAGACTGTGCCATCAGGCCTGACTTAGAGTTTTACGAATCTTGTTTACCTGATTACCTTTTGTGTAACTGCTCTATACACACTTGAGGGTGATGTATAGATGTCTCCAACTATAGTTGAAACACACATTTTGCACTTTAATTCCACCATCTTTTGATTTACTTATTTCCAGGTCGATTAGAATCATGTATGGATATAATTTTCACATACTCTAAATGATTAAAAGTTATATAATCCATCTTGTACTCTCTAGCTTTGCCTTAGTAGGATAGGAAACATTTTAAAGCAGTTGCCTAGCAAGTAGGGAGGTTCTGCTCAACAGCATTGCATGCCAGCCAACCTTCTCTTGCTTCAAAACATATTCCTGTAGATGGCAGCTCATTGAAATGTGCTGCCACCTGCTGGCACATATATGAGGCGTGGCTGTGGTCTATTGACAAGATGGTGCAAGATGGCAAGATTCCTGTCTGAAGTTAAAATCTCTGAGTTCTGCACTCTTCTCTAAGTTCTACTCAGTTCTGAAACTTTCCTAAGTTGCAGGTAGATGGCTGTGCTGCTTTTGTATGACTGTGATGAAATACCTAGTATCAGTGAGTCACAAATGCTAAACAGAGGACTGTTGCAATGTCTGCTGAAGGCAGGAGTGGGGGAAATATTGTTTTAGGATGTAGAACACAAGAAGGGGCTCAGATATGTTGTTGTTGTTTTAAGCACATTATATAATGGTCTAGCTAAAGTAGGCTAGTCAAATGGAGAAGACTAACTGTACTCTTCCATAACAGGAATTTCATGTTGTTTTTAATGTACACGTCTGATTTTAAGGACAGAGTGTCTGTAGTAAGGAAGCAGGCAGAGAGGTGATTCTTTTTTAAATATACAATCTTCTCTAGATTTATAAGGTAATATCTTAAATAATGATTTTCTTTATTCTTTGAATATTTCATAGAAGAATAATCACCTATAAAACAAAGGATGAATATTAGTGGCTACTCCACAGCCTCTGGGAAACTCCAGTGATAACTACACACTTTAATTTTCACTTTTGAAAAAAATAAGGTTATTGATATGAATATGAATGTGTCTATATGCCATGTGTATATGAATGCCTGAGGGAGCCAGGAGAGGGTGTCAGGTCCACTGGAGCTGAAGTTACAATGCGTGTGCCAGGAATCAAACACTGGTCCTCTGAAGAGACCAAGCACTGTTAACTGCTGAGCTGGCTGCTAGTCCCTTGATTTTCCCTTTAAATGATTATACTTAGTCAGATCATTAGGAGATTAATTCAACAATGCATGCAAAAGATAGTCCATCATGAATACATGGTATTTATCACTGGCATGTAAGACTAATTCAATATGTGCATGTCAATCAAGGTGGTATGTCACACTAGCAGAGTAAATAAAAAAAATCAACTGGTACATTCAACTAAGTTAACTGTTATTTCTTGGTAAATATCTCTCAACAGTTTAGGTGTAAAAGGGAAGCTGTTCAACACAATAAAAGCCATCTGTGAAAGAAAGCCCACAGCTGGCATTATCATCAGCAAAACAAATCCAAAGGCTGCATGGGCATTCTTGCCTTACACCAGACCTGAGGTGGGAGCAGTCCATCTGGCAGAAAACAGATGCAAGAGCAGCAGGAAAGACAAGTGGAGACCTGAAGGAAGGGCTCAGTGGAGAGCCACCCTGAGGGCTGAGTGCAGACCCCAGTACCTGTGGAAATGTTGATATTCCAGGCAGTGCTCAGAAAGTGGACACTGAACCCAGGACAGGCAGGCTAAGTTGACTAGGAGTGTCAGCAACTCCAGGCTCAATTGAGAGATCCTATCTCAATTAACAAGGTGGAGAGTAATTGAGGAAGATTCTGAAAGTCAGCCTTGAGCCTCCACGTGCACACACACACACACACACACACACACACACACACACACACAGAGAGAGAGAGAGAGAGAGAGAGAGAGAGAGAGAGAGAGAGAGAGGTATGTGCACTCACACACCTCATACACAGGAGAAAACAAAGAAAAAGAAAAGCAAAAAGAGAAAAGGCAGAATCTTCAATAAAGAGTAACACACAAACAAAAACTGTATTTCCAATTATCAAAAATTGCAAATGAATGAATGGTTTAAAGACCTACATGTGAGGAGGTGAAACTGTAAGATTCTTAGTAGAAAATGCAGAAGGAATGTATAGGTATGTAGGCTATGGAAATTAGACCATGTAATTAATATGATCAAGATGAGTCATCCTGCTTCAGTACAATTAAGTGCTCAAATAAGGAAATGATGATGGGTAAGAGGGGACTTGGGTGGGGGTAGCAGTGGGAGGGGACTGGGAGGAGAGGAGGGAGGGGAAACTGTAGTTGGGAATGTATAAATAAATAAATGACACATTTGACTCTGGGAACCTGTACTAGACCATTACTCTCTTTACTTGGATCTATTGGGTGAACATCAACAAAGTATTGATAGTTAACTCAAAGAACAAGTAAAAATCCATCAGTCTGAGAAACAAGAATATTCTAAACACAGGCTAAGCACAAACATACATAAACAGTGAGTCCAGAGAAGACCAGTAGCTAGTACAGGAGGAGTGTAGACCCAGAGGTAGAGGAGAGTGTGGAAGGAAGGCTGGCAGGTCAAGCTGAGGCCAGGTCCAGATGGATGGGCCTGGTTAGCACTCCTCCTCTGTTCTCATTTCCCTGTGTTCTCTGAACTCTTGTGCCTGCACTGGGACTCTCCTCAGTTTGTGAACTAGATAGGATGTAGTTTATTTAGCTAGAAAGAGAATCCAAGGGCACTTCACAGTGGAAGAGTCTGGGTCACCAGTTACTTCACCCAGCACAATAAGCCAGGAAAGTGTCCTATCTCACTTAAGATGTGAAGGAGAGCTGGGTAGGTAGTTTTGAGGACTTGGAAACTATCTCCCTTCTCAACAGGTAAGGCAGACACTGAGAATCAAGGTCATCCCAGGTGAGACAGGCACAAACAGACCTGCAAGGAACAGAAAGCAAGATGCACATCTGTGGACATCATTGCCTTCCATACTCAGGCCAGTTTGTTATAAGATGGGTGTGTCCTCACTTAGACTTATCTGGGAGCCTCACAATTTCAGAGAACTTAAAGAGTCTTTGAAATCCATTAACCTGGATATAAAAAGCCAGAAATAGTGGAATCCACTGGGTTTTAAAGATGATTCATACACATGAAGGATTTCTTCCTAAAAATTCTGTATTAGGAATAATTAGCACTCTGGACTCTGGACTTCTTCCTTTCCTGTTTAAAAAGGTTGGTTTCAGAGTGACAGCATCCCCCCATTCTGTGACTCCTCAGAAAACAACCAAACCTGAGAAAGAGCCAGAGGTTAACAAAAACCAAACAAATGTCCAATCAGGAAAAAATCTTTAAACTGGTCTGAACTTTTTTTGGACTTTTTAATGATCTTGGCCCCTTTAATAATCTTGGTTCTTGTTTTGTGTGCATTTGTCCTAATGAATCAGTGTCCTTGAAGCCATGGGGGAAGGCTTCATTCATACCTATCTTGTCAAACTCAGAATTTAAGCAGGAAAGCAGTAGGAAGTTTTTACAAAAGCCACAAGAGCTGAAAGACACACAGCTCTCTGCAAGAAGAGATTACTCACTGAGATATTCAATATGTTAAGGTGGAGTTGACTTCTTGAAGAATAAACTAGAGTCAATTCTTAGTGAAAGTGGCAAGCAGCTATGGAATCAAGAGAACTTTGAAAGCCATGGACATTCCCAGGGCAAACAGTACTTGGAAAAGACAGGACCTTAAGCATTCACCTTTGACTGAGCTCCATCCTGTGCACCAAGAGAAGGGCGACTATCACAGTTGCTTTGGTGCTTATGCGCCAGGACAACGATCCCCGTGTTGCTCTTCCTGAGCTTATGGAAAGAAGCAGAGAACATGATCTCTACATTAAGAATGCATGAACACCTTAGGTCCAATAGGAGAACAATGAGGTCACCAGGAAGGGACTACTCAAGGTCAAATTAAAACTCAAGCCCCTAGAGCCTTTCTCCAGTAACTGATGGAAGCAGATGCAGAGATCCACAGCAAAACACCAGGCTGAGCTCCAGGAGTCCAGTTGAAGAGAGAGAAAAGGGATTCTATGAGCAAGGGGCATCAAAATCATGATGGGGAAGTGTACAGAGACAACCAAATCAAACTAGTGGGAACTCATAAATTGTAGACCAATACTTGTGGAGTCCTCATGGGACTGAACTAGACCCTCTGTATAGGCAAGACAGTTGTGTAGTTTGATATGCTTATGGGGTCCTCTGGTAGTGGCATCAGGATCCATCCATTCCTGATGCATGAGCTGGCTTTTTGGAGTCTACTACCTATGATGGGACACCTTACACAGTCATGGTGTAGTGGGGAGGGGCTTGGACCTGCCTCAGTTGAGTGTATCAGCCTCTGCTGACTCCCCATGGGAGGCCTTGTCTTGGAGGAGATGAGAATGGGGGATGGATTGAGGGGCAGAAGACTGGGTGTCGAAGGAGCGAGGGGAGGCAGATCTGTGGTTGTTATGTAAAATGAATAGAAATTCCTTAATAGTAAAAAAAAGAAAAAAATGTGTTTGTTTATGATATGGAATGTTTGTTTAAGCGATGCAAAGATATGCTGCATTCTTTTATGTTGTATTTATTTAACTCTGTGAAGCTGTGTTTCTTTTCCTGTCTAAAACACCTGGTTGGTCTAATAAAGAGCTGAATGGCCAATAGCTAGGCAGGAGAAGGGATAGGTTGGGCTAAGAGAATAATGGAGAAATCTGGGAAGGAGGAGTAAGATCAAGGAAGGAGATTTGCTAGGGGCCAGCCACCCAACCACACAGCCAGCCATGAATGAAGAGTGATAGGGAAGACACACAGAAGTAAGAAAAGAAAAAGCCCAAAGGCAAAAGGTAGATGGGATAATTTAAGTTAAGAAAATCTGACAAGAAATAAGCCAAGCTCAAGCCAGGCATTTGTAAATAAAAATAAGCCTCTGTGTGTGATTTATTTGGGAACAGGGGGTAGGACCCCAAAAGCAAAAGATAAAGTGTAAAACAAAACAAAACAAAACAAAAAAACAACCAACTACATTTTGGTATACTAATGTGAGGCTCAAATTTCCATAGGCTGAGGAACCTAAGAAAAAAAAAGACACTCTCCTTTAAGAAGTTCTGCTATACAGAAATAGCCTTTTTCACACAAAGTAGAAACAAAACTAAGTAAAAAAATGCCTGCTGCAGCACAAACATTAGCATTCTAGAGCTCTAGGAAGGTTGAATGCAGTTCCCGGTCATGCACCTCCCATCAGGCCATGAGCTTTAAGCCAGGCTCTCATAAACCTCAAAGCAGGCAGAGCTAGCTGAAAGCCTCGTGGAGGATCCAGGTGTAGCTTAGCAGTGTAAAGTTTGTTTATATTGTCAAAAAAGACTAGAACTATGCAGTGAAACAAGTCCTGACAGAAAAAATCCTCTAAATAGGTTCCAGTGTGAGTATGTTTTACAATGTGTGAAGGCATAAGAAAGAAAAAATCTGGATAAAAAGTTTAAATAGTCATAGACAAACTAGTTTAAGAAATAAGTAAAGTCTTTAAGGAGAGAGTAAAAGTAATATAAAGGAAAAAAGCCATGTAAGATGGGAAACACATAGGAGGTCTGGATCCTATATATAGTATTGTGTTGATTTTGAATTTTTTTAAGAATTTTTTTATTATATTTGTGTTTTAATTTTACACATCAGCCATGGGTTCCCCTGTCCTCCCCCCTTCTGCCCCCACCCCCAACTTCCCCACATGCCCTCCCCTCCATTCCCATCTCCTCCAAGGCCAAGACTCCCCTGGGGATTCATTAAAACCTGATGGATCAGTACAGGAAGGTCCAGTCCCCTCTTTCCAGGCTGACACGGTGTCTCTGTGTAAGCACAAGGGTCCAAACAGCCTGCTCATGCACTAAGGACAGGTCCCGGTCCCACAGCCTGGGTGGCTCCCAAATTGTCTCACTTATCCAGAGGGACTGATCTAGCTGGGGGCTCTACAGCCTTTGGTTCATGATTCAATTCATGTGCTTCCATTCGTTTGGCTATTTGTCCCTGTGCCTCTCCAATCTTGTTCTCAACAATTCACATTCCTACAGTCCCTCCTCTTTCTTGACAATTGGACTCCTGGAGCTACACATGGGGCCTGGCTAAGGATCTCTGCATCTACTTCCATCAGTTATTGGATGAGAGTTCAGCAAGACCATTAGGGTGTTTGGCCTCTGATCACCAGACTAGGTCAGATCAGGCTTTCT